>NW_024426885.1:65532077-65555664 GCF_017311325.1 Ursus maritimus | reverse complement strand
CAAAGCGCGCCCAAGCGCGACCGCCCTCCCGTGGGCTAGCTGCCGCGCCCACACAGCGTCCTGTGTGTCCCTGTGTGTGGGTGTGTGTCACCTGTGTGCACCTGGGTCTCTGTCCCTGTCCCTGTCCCCGTCCGCATCCGGGTCGGGGTCTGCGTGTCTGTGCTGGGGTGTGACAGGGTCTGTGTGTTGGATAATCTAATCTCTCTCTCTCTTTCTCTCTCTCTGTCACACACACAGACCACACACACACACACACACACACACACACACACACTCTGTCCCTCCCCGTCTCTCCCGTCCAGTGTGTCCCCTAAGTGTCCCCCCACTCCGTGTCTCTCTGTCTTTCCCTGTGTGTCTGTGTGTCTGCGTATTGTGAGCCGGCCCCTGGTGTCTCTCGATCAGGTCCTGGTGTCGGTGGAGCAATACCTGAGGACTCAGCCTGCCACATCGAAGGAAACCATGCCATTTGGGAGTGTAGAAAGTATTCAGAGCAGGAGAAATCTGTATGCCCACCTGAGCCAATCCCAGCAAACGGCCATGTTCACTGGCCCCTTGGCCAAAACGGCAGAATCTGACCTCACCGCAATCTATGTCCTCAAATCAGCCCCCAGGGAACATCGTTACACAGCCTGAAGATCAGACTTTCCATTCTCCTGCCCTAAACCTAGGTTAGGTTCTGAGAGGTCATTTCCCAGCGTCCTGGCTCCAAATCCAACGGGCTAGGGGAAACTTGAGCAATACTCCCATTCTCCTAGGCCTTAACCCTAACCCTAGTTTTGGTTCTGAGAGGTCCATTCTAAGAAGCCTGGCTCTAAAGCCCCAAAGATTCAGGAAACCTAAGCAATACCAGAGGACTCAGCCTGCCACACAAAAGGAAACCTGCCATGTGGGACTCCAGGAAGAATTCAGAGCAGGAGAAATCTGAACGTCCACCTGAGAAAATCCAAGCGAACCCCCACTTTCAGCAGCACCCTAGCCCCAAACCCTGAGCCTGACACTCACACCAACCCACGCCTTCAACTCTCCCCCCAGGAAATTCGCCACACAGCCGGCTGACCGAAACTCCCCTGCCCCTAGGCCCTAACTCTTACCCTAGTTGCATTCTGAGAGGTTCATTCCTGGGGGCCTAGTTCCAAAGCCCCAGCTCTTGGGGACACCTGAGCAATACCAGAAGACTCAGCCTGCTGCACAAAAGGAAATCGCGCCATTTCACACTCCAGGAAGGATTCAGAAGAGGGGTAATCTGAATGACAACCTGAGCCAATCCCGGTGAACCCCCACATTCATCACCCCCTGGCAACAAACCCTGAGCATGACAGTCACCCTAACACATGCCTTCAACTCACCCTCCAGGAAGGTAGCCAACAGCTGGAACATCGGACCTGCAATGCACCTAACTCCATCCCTATCCCGACATTGGTTTATAAGAGTTCCATTTCCAGAGGACTGGCTCCAATGCCCCAGGGATCTGAGACACCTGGCTAATACCAGTCGACTCAGCCAGCCACACAGAAGCAAACTGTGTCATTGGGGACTCCAGAAAGGATTCACAGTAGGAGAAATCTGAATGCCACCTGAGCCAATCCACATGAAGCCCCACTTTTGACAGCCCCCTGACTGCAAAGCCTGAGACTCACATTCAACCTGCTCCACGCCCTCAACTCACCACCCATGAAGATGTCACAAAGCTGTCATATCGGACCTCCCATGCTCCTAGGCCCCAATCTGAACCCTAGTTTGGTTTCTGAGAGGTCCATCCCCAGAGGACTGGCTCCAAAACCCCAGGGATTCGGTACACCAGAGCAATACCAGAGGACTCAGCCAGCCACACAGAAGGAAACCGTACCACTCGGGACGCCAAAAAGGATTCGTAGCAGGAGAAATCTGAATGCCAATGTGAGGAATTCCCAGGAAATCCCCACTCTCACCAGCCTCCTGGTCACAAACCCTGTGCCTGTTACTCACCCCAACAGTGCCAAAACCTCAGCTCCCAGGAAGGTAGCCACACAGGTGGCAGATTGGAAAGCCTATCCTCCTAGACCTGAACACTAACCCTAAGCTGGGTTCTGAGAAGTCCACAGCCAGAGGCCTGGCTCCAAAGCCCCAGGAAACAGGGACCACTGAGCAACGACAGAAGACTTAGCCTTCCCCACAGAAGAAAAGCGTGCCACTTGGGACTCCAGAAAGGATTCAGAGCAGGAGAAATCTGAGTTCCCCCCAAGACAATCCAAGGGAACTCCCACATTCAGCAGCCCCCTAGCCGCGAACCCTGAGCCTGACATTCACCCCAAACCACACCCTCAATTTAGCCCCATGGGAATGTTGCCAAACTGCCAGGAGATTGCACATCCCACTCTCCCAGGCCCTAATCTTAACCAGAGTTTTGGTTTGAGAGGTCCACTCCCAGAGTCCTGGCTCCAAAGCCCCAGGTGGAGGGGACACCTGAGCAATAGCAGAAGTCTCATCCTGCAACACAGAAGGAAATGTGCCACTTGGACTTCAGAAAGTATTCAGAGTGGGAGAAATATGAATGCCCACCTGAGTGAATCCCAGCAAACACCCGCATTCACCGGCCCCTGGCCACAAACCCTGTGCCTGAGACTCAGCACAAACCACACCCTTGACTCAGCCCCCTGGAAGGTTGCCACACAGCCACAAATTGGACCTTCCATCTACTAGGTCCTAACCTTAACCTCCATTGTGTTCTGAGAGACCCATCCCCAGAGGCCTGGTCCCAAAGTCCCCCGGGAATGCTAGATAACACAGGCTGCCACACATAAGAAACCTGCCATTTGGGACTCCAGAATGGATTTGTAACAGGAGAAATCTGAATGCCAATCTGAGCTTATCACAGCCAACCCCCAAATTCAGTGGCCTTCTGGCTGCAAACCCTGAATCTGATACCAACTCTAACTCACACCCTCAACTCAGCCCTCCCAGAAGCGGGAGGAGTCACAATTCCAGACTTCAAGTTATACTACAAAGTGGTACTCATCCTAACAGTATGGTACTGGCACAAAAATAGACACAACGACCAAGGGAATAGGATAGAAGCTCAGACATAAACCCACAATTACATGGCCAATTAATCTTCCACAAAGCAGACAAGAATATTGAAAGGGAAAGGACAGTCTCTACAACAAATGGTGTTGGGTAAACTGGACAGCTTCGCACAAAAGAATGAAATTAGACCGTTTTCTTTCACCATACAGAGAAACTCAGAGCCGTTTCAAGACCTCAGTGTCAGACCTGAAACCATAAAAATCCTCCAAGAGGGCACAAACGGTAACTTCTCTGACATGGACCATACCAACATTTTTTCTAGACATGTCTTCTGAGGCAAAGGAAACAAAAGCAAAAAAAAACTACTGGGACTACATCAAAATAAAAAGTTTCCACACTGCAGAAGAACAATGAAAACCTATTTATAAGAAGACAACCTACCAAATGGGAGAAGATCTTTGCAAATATCATATGCAATAAAGGGATAGTGTCCAAAATATATAGAACTGAAACAACTCAACACCCCAAAAACAAATAATCCAGTTCAAAAATAGGCTGGTGATGGGTATTAACGAGGGCATGTATTGCATGGTGCACTGGGTGTTATATGCAAGTAATGAGTCATGGAACTTTACATCAAAAACTTGGGATATACTGTATGGTGACTAACATAACATAATAAAAAATTATTATAAAAAAAACAGGCAGAAGACGTGAACAGACATTTCTCAGAAAAAGAAATACAGATGCCCAACAATCACATGTGAAGATGTTCACCACCACCCATCATCAGGAAAATGCGAATCCAAAGTATAATGAGACCTGTCAGAAAGGGCTAACATCAACAGCACAAGAAACAACAGGTGTTGGGAGGATGTGGATAAATGGGAACCCTCTTGCACCATGGGTGAAAATGAAAACTGTTGCAGTCACCGTGGAAAACAGTATGAAGTTTCCTCAAAAAATTAAATATAGAACTACCCTACGATCCAGCCATCACACTACTGGGTGTTTATCCAAAGAATATGAAAACAATAACTGAAAAGGATACATGCACCCCTATGTTTCTTGCAACATTATTTACAATAGTACAATATGGAAGCAACCCAAGTGTCTGTTGATAAATTGATAAATGAGATGATAGATGATAGATGTGTGTACACACACACACACACACACACACACACACAGTGGGCTGTTACTTAGCCTTAAAAAAAGAATGAAATCTTGCCATTTGCAGTCACATGGATGGAGCTAGAGAGTATTATCCTAAGTGAGATCAGTCAGTCAGATAAAGAAAATACCATATGGTGTCACACTTATGTGGAATTTAAGAAACAAACAAAAAAAAAAAAAAGGAGAAGAAAAAGAGACTAAGCGAAATACCGATTCTTCACAGCAGAGAACAAACTGATGGTTACCAGAGGAGAGGTGGATGGACGGTCGAGTGAAAGAGATGAAGGGAATTAAGAGTACGTGTTTGTGTAAGGAACCGAGATGCCCTTCAGCAGATGACTGGATTAAGAAGATGTGGTCCATATATACAATGGAATATTACTCAGCTATCGGAAAGAACGATTACCCAACATCTGCAGCAATACGAACGGGACTGGAGGAGATTATGCTAAGTGAAATAAGTCAAGCAGAGAAAGACAATTATCATATGGTTTCACTCATTTATGGAATGTAAGGAATAGTAGGGAGATCAGTAGGAGAAGGAAGGGAAGAACGAAGGGGAGTGGTAAACAGAAGAGGCAATGAACTATGAGAGACTATGGACTCTGGGAAACAAAGTGAGGGCTTCAGAGGGGATGGGGGTGGGGGACTGGGATAGGCCGGTGATGGGTATTAAGGAGGGCACATATTGCATGGTGCACTGGGTGTTATATGCAAATAATGAATCATGGAACACTGCATCAAAAACTAAGGATATACTTTATGGTGACTAACATAACATAATAAAAAATTATTATTAAAAGAGTATATGTTTCTTGATGAGTGCTGAGTAATTTACTGAATTACTGAATCATTCTGTTATACACTTAAAAATAATATAATACTGTATGCTAACTCTACTGGAATTAAAATAAAAAAATTTTAAAATTATTTTTCTTCCTGTAACCTACTTGAAAAGCTTTCGCTACACAACGTCCATAAGCCCTACTTGGGTGTATTTAAACGACAATAATTACTCACTCTATGCCTCGAATTCAAATTTCACTGAGTTCTTATACTTTACCTGTTAATCCTAACCACAGGAGTCATGGTCCCTTTCTGTCCAGGCTCAGCACCTATGTATTCAAGAATGTAAGTAAAGACAGATGCCATTTCACAAACCAGAAAGCTAGTATTGTTTCTGTTTTAGTACGAGATAGTCACAGATTGTGGGATAGGTTTCAGAACAGGTCTTTTATATATCCTGGATGTCTAATTCAATGGCCATTACCTGGATCCATTTGGCCGATAGGTTCCCTGTGGATGGGCTTGCTTCCAAGCACATATATGGAAGACACAAATGTGGGTGGGCTCAGTGCTGGACAGGAAGAGGACCAAGTACAGACAAGGGTACGACCACTCCCCTGATCTAGGAACGGCCATGGGAGCGTGTATGGGATGCAGAAGCAATGGAAAACAACCAAGGTCACCAGTTGAAGGCAAGAGGCACAGCTCACAGGATCTTGAGATGCAGGGCTTGGAGGCTGCTCTGAGCTACGTCTGGGAGGGAGGGGGGTGAAGGAATGAGAAGGAGAAACTGCCTGCCCCTGACCCATGACAGCCGCCCACCGCTACTGGCACACATCAGGTTACACAGCTGACACAGACCCTGGGCTCAGGATGGGCCGGCTCGGATCCCTCAGTCTTCAGTGGGACAGTGGCCCCAGGGCTCAGGGACAGCCTGAGGGTGGTGGGAGGGAAAGCTGCCCCTCCCAGGTCATTCCCTCTTTGAGCAGACAGCCCTCAAGGACTGCTGAAAACAAACCCACTAACAGGTTTGAAAGACATGCCATGGATGACCTAAGTCCTTGAGAAATATAAAACAATATTCATACTTAAGTTCAGAGCTGTCAGCTCAGGAAGTGGGGAGAGCTTCCCTGAGGAAGACTGAGGAGATGGCAGGCCAGGCCGAAAAGGGAGATGTGGCTTTCCTGATTGGGGACCTGCAGCCCCCTTCTAGGGCAGGGCTATCACCCTCGCCTCACAGGGGATCCATGGAAGTTCTCCATCAGGGGACTGACAGGGGCCAGAGCTGCCTCTCAAGAAGGCTCTACCCTGTCATTGGGTTGCACAGGACCCCACAGCGGAGGGCCCGATGGAGAGAAGGCAATACCTCGGAGGCCAGGGGGCAAGAGCAGAGGCTCATGACCATGAAAATGATGAAAAGGAGGAGGCGGCAGCATGGGAGCCTGCATGAAAATGCCATGGCCACAGTACCTACAGCTACAGTGCCTTCTGTGCCAGGTGCAGCTAACTTCAGTGGGTTCCAGACTAGTCCTAACCACAACCCTAGGACGTGTCCACCACCACCACCATCCTCTCCCCTTGCAGCTTCTGGGAATCACAGTCACAGACCCTGGTCAGTTTTCATGGAAACCAAGCAGTGACTCCGACCACACAATGCCCCTCTGGTGGCAGTCCAGTGTGACTGTTGTGCCTGGCCAGAGACTGCTCTCTACCTGTCTCCACACAACTCAACAGACAGGTGGGTGCCCCTGAATTCCACAGGATCTGATGAGACAGATCCACAGACCCACTACCCCGCCCACTGCAAACATCCAGTGGGTCACTTGGATCTCGGTGATTCTCATGAGCTCGCCATGCCCTATTTCTGTCACTTCCTACAGAAATCCTGGTTCTGATCCCCCACAATACCATGCATCCTACTCGCTGACCTGGGACCATGCTATGAACCCAAATGGCACCATTCTTTTAGAGAAGACCACCCCTGCACCTCCTAGAAAAATGTTTCTAATGGCATATGAGTCTATCAGGAATATGGTGTGAATAGTGTTGCACAGCCTGCATGATAGTAGTCAGTACTTCTCACAAGCGTTGATCCCCTCATCTCACAAAACCTTCCTCTGTCCCCACAGAACTCATGCTCTGCCCTCAGAAAAAAACCCAGGAAACAAACCTTTAATCTGAATACTCCTTTCACCTTCTGGTTCAAATCTTGTCCAACCACAATGATATGAAAGTAGAAATCAGTCACAAGAAGAAAATGGGACAGCCAAAACTATGTGGAGATTTAACAACATGCTACTGAACAAACAACAGTCAAGAAGAAATGAAAAGAATTTTAGGGGGCGCCTGGGTGGCACAGCGGTTAAGCGTCTGCCTTTGGCTCAGGGCATGATCCTGGCATTATGCGATCGAGCCCCACATCATGCTCCTCTGCTATGAGCCTGCTTCTTCCTCTCCCACTCCCCCTGCTTGTGTTCCCTCTCTCGCTGGCTGTCTCTGTCTCTGTCGAATAAATAAATAAAAAAATCTTTAAAAAAAAAAGAATTTTAGAAGTACCTTGAGACAAATGAAAAAGAGACCCTACAAAAACTTATGGGATGCAACAAAAGTAGCTCTAATGGGGAAGTTCATAGGAATTCAGGTCTTTGCCTATCCACAAGAAAGCTCTCTAATAAACAACCTAATTGTACAAGGGGAAAAAAGTAGAAAAAAAGAAGTAGGAAAAAAAGCAAAGCCCCAAACTAGTAGAAATATGGAAATAACAAAAAGAAATTTGGAAATATATCCAATGGAGGCAAAAAAGACAAAACATCAATGAAAATAAGAGCTGCCTTTTTTTTGAAATATAAACAAAACCGACAAACTTGTGGCTTGACTCAGCAAGAAAGAGGACTCAAATACAATCAGGAAAGAAAGAAAGATAATTGATTCCTGTCTCACATCAAATCATTGAGGAGAACACAGGCGGCAACCTCTTTGACCTTGGACACGGCAACACCTTGCAAGACACATCTCTAAAGGCAAGGGAAACAAAAGCAAAAAATGAACTATTGGGACTTCATCAAGATAAAAGGCTTCTGCACAGCAAAGGAAACAATCAATACAACTAAAAGGCAACCCACAGAATCAGAGAAGATATTTGCAAATGACATTACAGATAAAGGGCTGGTATCCAAAATCCATAAAGAACTTTTCAAACTCAACATCCAAGAACAAATAATCAAGTCAAGAAATGGGCAGAAGACATGAACAGGCACTTCTCCAAAGAAGACATACAAGTGGCCAACAGACACGTGAAAAAATGCTCCACATCACTTGCCATCAGGGAAATCAAAACCACAGTGAGATACCACCTTACACCAGTCAGAATGGCTAAAATTAACAAGACAGGGAACAACAAATGTTGGCCAGTATGTGGAAAATCGGGAACTGTCTTACACTGTTGGTGGGAATGCAAGCTGGTACAGCCACTCTGGAAAACAGTATGGAGGTTCCTCAAGACATTAAAAATAGAGCTACCCTACGATCCAGTACTTGCACTACTTGGTATTTATCCCTTAGACAGAGATGTNNGGAAAGGAAGGGGCACCTGCATCCCAATGTTCATAGCAGCAATGTCCACAATAGGCAAACTGTGGAAGGAGCCAAGATGTCCTTCACCAGATGAATGGAAAAAGAAGATGTCGTTCATATATACAATGGAATATTACTCAGCCATCAGAAAAGATGAATACCTACCATTTGCATCGACATGGATGGAACTGGAGGGTGTTATGCTGGGCGAAAGAAGTCAAGCAGAGAAAGACAATTATCATAGGGTTTCACCCAAATGTGGAATATAAGGAATAGCACAGAGGATCATAGGGACAGGGAGGGAAAAACCTGAATGGGAAGAAATCAGAGAGGGAGGAAAGCAGTATGAGACTCTTGACTCTGGGAAACAAACTGAGAGTTGCAGAAAGGAAGGTGGCTGGGAGGATGGGGTAACTGGGTGATGGGCATTAAAGAGGGCACATGTAGTGTTGAGCACTGGGTGTTATACTCAACTAATGAATCATTGAACGTTACATCAAAAACTAATGATGTACTATGCCTTGACTAATTTAATTTAAATTAAAAAATGTGAAAAGCTTGAAAAAAGAAAAAAAGGAAAAAAGATGAGCCATGACAATGAATACCACAAAACACAAAGGACCGTAAGAGAGTACTATGAGCAAGTGGAGGCCAATATATTGGACAACCTAGAAGAAATGGACAAGTTCCTACCAACAACCTAGAAAGACTGAACTGTGAAGGAAAAATATCTGAACAGACTGATCACTAGTAAAATAAAAAACCTCCCAGCAAACAAATGTCTAAGACCGGAAAGTTTCACTGAGGAGTCAGCCAGACAGTAGAAGAAGAATTACCAACCCTTCTCAAACTCTTTAAAAAATAGGAGAGTAAGGCATGTGTCCAAACTCATTTTATGAAGCCAGCATTACCCTGCTACCAAAACAAGACAAGGACACTACAAGGAAGGGAAAGGCCAACATCCCTCATAAAAATAGATGCAAAAATCCTCAACAAGTTATCAGCAAGCTGAATTCAACAATACATCAGGGAAAACACACAACAGGATCAAGTGGGATTTATTCCAGGGATGCAAAGATGATTCCACCTCCACACATCAACTAATGGCATATGCAACCTTAACAAAATAGAAGATAAAAATCATGTGGTTGTTACAATAGATGCAGAAAGAACACTTCACAAGATTCAATATGCATTTATGATAAAAACTCTAAACCATCTGGATATAGAGGGAACATTCCTCAAAACAACAAAGGCCATGTATGAAAAGCCCACAGCTGACATCATACTCTGGGGTGAAAAGCCGGAAACTTTTCCACTAAGATCAAGAGCAAGACAAAGATGCCCATTTCATCACTTTCATTCAAAATAGTATTGAAAGGCCTAGCCAAAGCATTTAGACAAAAAAAAAAAAAAAGAAACGAAACGAAGAAAGAGAGAAAGAGAGAAAGAGAGAAAGAGAGAAAGAAAGAAAGAAAGAAAGAAAGAAAGAAATGAAATCCAAATAGGAAAACTGTCACTATTTGCCAAGGCCATGTTACTATATATAGAAATCCCTAAAGTTTCCACCAAAAAACTGTGAGAATAGACAAATTAAGTAAAGCTGCAGGTTACAAAGTCAGTATACAGAGACCTGTTGCATTTTACATTTTTAAAAGATTTTATTTATTTATTTATTTATTTGGCAGAGAGAGAGAGAGAGAGTGCACACACAAGCAGGGTGAGCAGCAGAGGGAGAGGGAGAAGCAGACTCCTCACTGATCAGGGAGCCCGGTGCGGGTCTCAATCCCAGGACCCTGGGATCATGAGCTGAACCGAAGGCAGACGGTTAACCAACTGAGCCACCCAGGTGCTCCAACTTGTTGCGTTTCTGTATACCGAGGACAAACTTTCACACAGAGAAATTAAGGGAGCAATGTCATTTACACTTGCATCCAGGAAAAAAAATCTAGGAATAAAAGTAACCAAGGATGATAAAGACCTGGTACACTGAACACGTGGTGGAAAAGAAAGGAAAAGCGTGTATGTTGCGGGGGGGTTGGGGGTGCAGAATGTATGGATCAAAGAAACGGAAGACGACACAAATAAATGGAAGCATATGCCATGCTCATTAACTGGAAGAATTAATAATGTTAACACGTTCATCGTACAGAAAGCAATCTACAGATGTGATGGAATGCCTATCTGAATTCCAATGGCATTATTCAAAGAAATAGAAGACAGTCCTAAAATTTGTACAGAATCACAAAAACCCTGAATATCCAAAACAACCTGGAGAAAGAAGAAGAGAGCTGAGTCACCACACTCCTGGATTTCAGGCTTGATTACAAAGCTGTAGTCCTCAAAACAGTATGGTACTGGCATAAAAGCGGACACAGAGGTCGATGGAACAGAAAGGAAAGCTCGGAAACTGATAATCATAGCACTTTTGGCAACGTTTATTCCTTAGAGTCAGTACATTAAAGGTATATTTAAACTTCGTTCTAACAGAATTATTATTAACTCTGAATGGGGATTAGTAATATCTGTGTCCTGTTTCAACAGCTGATCCCAATAAATGTATTTCCTTAAGCATGTTGTTTTATATAAATATATGTTATAAAATAAGGATGATTTAGAATCCACATTTTTTAGGGAAAATTGAATTCACTTTAATAAACCTATCATGGAAAAGGAAATATAGATATCAATCATCACAACTGAGAACATCACAAAAGAAGACAATCAGACACAATCTGGTATCTGATGGAAGAATATAATACTACTCAAGTAGTTCTGCCCAAATGTTAAACCTTTTGAAAGCTATAGATCCCGCTACTCATTTGTGAAAACACATGTCAGAGAAATGTCCTGACAAATAGTATGAACACTTTATCAATAAAGTCCACACTGCATATATTCCTACAGAAAAAGAGTTCCTCAACAAATAAACTGTAAGACAAAAAGAAAAAGAAAGAAAGCTCAGAAACTATCCCACACATATGTGGTCTTAGCTTATGACACCGGAGCAGAAAATGTAAAATGGAAAAGGACTGTCTCTTCAGTGAACGGTACTGGGAAAACTGGACACTAAATGCAGAAGAATGTAACTGGATCACTTTCTTACACCACACACAAAAATTTTAAACGGATGAATGACTTGAACATAAGACCTGAGTCTATAAACCTTCAAGAAGGAAACACAGGTAGTAAGTTTCTTGACATTGGTTTTGGCAAAGAGTCTTTTTTATTATTATTATGTTAGTCACCATACAGTACATTCCTAGTTTTTGATATAAAGTTCCATGATTCATTACTTGCGTATAACACCCAGTACACCATGCAATATGTGCCCTCCTTACTAGCCATCACCAGCCTATCCCATTCTCCCACCCTCTGAAGCCCTCATTTTGTTTCCCAGAGTCTATAGTCTGTCATGGTTCATTCCCCCTTCTGTTTACTCCCTCCCCTTTCTTCTTCCCTTTCTTGACATTGGTTTTGGCAAAGAGTCTTTTGATCGGACACCGAAAGTAAAGGCAAGAAAAGCAAAAATAACCAAATGGAATGACGTCAAACTGAAAGCCTCTGCATGGCAAAAGCATCCATCAAAAACTTAAAAGGACTACCCAATAAGAAAAAAAATATCTGCAGACTACGTGGAAGAAGAGGCTAATATCCAAAATACACAAAACACTCATACAAATCAAAACAACAACAAGAAAAATCTGTATAAAAAATGGAGATATTATGTGAATAGATAACTTTCCAAAGATGGCACACAGGTGGTCTACAGCCACAGAAAAAGTTGTTCAGCATGACTAACTGTCGTCATGGATATGTAAGTCAAAAACCGCAGTCAGCTATCACCTCACAACTGTTGGACTGGTAATTGTCCCAATGACAGACACGAGGCGTGGTGAAGTGTGTGCAGACAAGAGGACCCTGTGCACTGTTGGTGGGAAAGAAAATCGATGCAGCCACTGTGACAAGCGTTATGGAGTTTCCCGAAGAAGTTAATACAACTACCCCATGACCCAGTAATTGCTCTACCGAGTATTTATTTGGAGAACACAAAATCAGTTCCTCAAAAAGATAAATGCACTCCCATGTTCGCTGCAGCACTATTCACAATAACCAGACATAGAAACATAGACCTTGGGAGCATTATGCTAAGTAACTCAGACACAGAAAGAGAATTACCAGATACTCTCATATACATTCCACATGGAAAGAAAAAATACTGAACGCATTGTTACTGAGAACAGATTGGTGGGTGCCTCACTCAGGGAATGGGCACAGGGACAAGTGAAGGTGGTCAAAGGCACAATGTCTGGGTGATAAAATCCATAAGTCATGAAAGTTCTGTGCAGCATTGAGACTCAAGCTAACCCTGCAGGATACGGTACATGTTCCCCCACTCTTTGGAAGTACAGCATTCCTAGGAAACCTTTCACTACAGAAATGGTATAAACCAAAGAAGGAATGACCATTTATTTATACAGAAAAATTAGTGAGCATGCTCAGACTCCAAAAATTACTTCTCTTTGGCTCTTCATAAGCCTCGGGACACAACTTCTCAATGGATGCCCAACATAAATGGAGATAAAGCACAGCAGATGCTCACAGACACAATTCAAAGTGCTGGTGGCTGGACACGGAGAGCGGTTCCCAAGAAGGAGCTGGCTGGGGTGCACACTGCCTCTGTAGTGACTCCCCACAAAAAAGATGCTGAATGCGATGCTCACTTTTCAACTTTTTTAAAGAGGGAAATCCTCCTCAGGTTTCTTCCTGTTACTGAAGCTGGGTAATAACGTAGATCTTTCAAAAAAGCCAAGTGTCTTACCATGAAGTTTTAAAAGTGGGGGATACTTGTACTTGAAAATTGCTGAGGGAGTAGATGTAAAATGTTCTCCCAGACACAAACATTAGCAGATCCACGGGGAAAGGCACCTTCCACAGCATGTGGAACACGGACAACTTCCTACCCCCAGAAACCTCCTCCTTCCCCTCACTCAGGACAACCCACAACAGCTGGGAGTTACCCCAATTCCTCCTTTCTTCCATTCCCAATATCTAACTCATTGGTAAATCCTATGAGCTCCATCTCAATAGGTGCCCATCTCCTGCCTGAGTTCTTGGAAAAGCTTCACCATTGACCTCCCTTGCCCATCCTCAACCCTGTGTCATCTGCTCTCCACACTGTAGCCAGGATGGCTCAGTGAAACAGGGTCCTATGGGGTCACAGTCCTGCAATGTCCTAAGCTGTCTCCAGTGGCGACAGGGCTCTTCTTGCTGCTCCTGGTCATACTTGGTATGCTCCTGCTCTGAGACTTTTGCCCATGCTTTCCCTTCCATTTAAAATGTTCTTGATGTGATATCACTCACCCTCTTTAGATCTTGACTCAAGTATCACCTTCCTAGTGAAGTCCCACATGCCCCCTACGTGAAGAGCAAGCACGACCACCCCTCCCCTTTGGCACCCCAGCCCTGTCTCCTACTTTACATTTCCATAGCAGTTATCACAATCCATCACAGCCCGGGACAAACAGAGGCCTCCACTGATGGTTTCAACACTGACTCCCTCTGAGTTCCTGGTCCAAAGACCTGGGTTACAGGTGCCCCAGGGCTCTTGCACAGCCAGCATGCCTGGGATAAGGGGAGCCACCTACTGCACCCTGAAAACCATCAGGAAAATGAGCCATATAAGGAATCCACCTGCCCATGAAACCTGAAACCAGACACCTTCCTCTATTACAGGTGAGCACACACACTTCCTCCCCTTGCCTGAGGTGCTCATCCGAGAAAGCTGCACAGAGATGCATTGCAGGGTCCAAATCTCCCTCTGGCCAAGGTCCTGGGAAGCAGACATCTCTCCTCCCTGCACCAACCATCTGTGATTGCTATCAGGAATCATCCTGTTGTCAGGCAGAGCGGTATACCTGTCCCTCTTTCCTATGACATCCTCACAAACCGGGCTTTGCTGTGCAGTTTTCAGGAGGGAGCCTGCCACAAAGTCAGCAGGTCACCCAGCCTTGGCCTCAGTCTTGCACACCAGGCCCCACGTGGAACTGGACCTTCATGGAGACTGGTGTCCAGTGTGGTCTTGAAACCTAATGGCAGGAGCAGAGATTTCAGTTCCAAATGAAAAGTGACCTCTTCCACGCAGCACAGGAGCATGGAGAGAGGATTTCTCAGGGTTATGGCTCTGGAAGAAGTGCTTCTGTGGGCTGAATTCACAGACACCAGGCAGAGGACATCTGATGTGCCTCCTCTGAAGAAGCAGGTGGCACACTGGGCAAGAATCGATAATGCTTCCCACCAACCACCCTCTGAGCCGAGGGGTTGAGATCCAAACAGGAAGACACTGTCTTATCGCATCTGCAGCAGGAGAGCTGGCCTTGGCAGGGGTGGGTGGAGAGACCCCAGTCCCTGTCTCTGTAGCAAGCTGGCCTGCCCATCAAGAGTGATGGTACATGACCATGGCATCACCACCTCCCAACTACTTGATCCGACTATCCTGTCATGCTCAGAGCTGCTCAATGAGTCATAAGACCCAATGACTTCTTTCCACTCCAGCTCAATCCTTCTCACAGAGAAACAAACTCCAGCCTCAGAAATGTGCTCATCATCAGCTCTGGAATTCCCTGGGTTGTGTCTACACTGCCCCACACAGGTGTCCCATCCAGACCACTCTGCAAATGCCGTAGGGTTTCAAGCCACTTTCAAGCTGCCCTTAAAAAGTCAGAAAATGGCCCAATTAGTCAGACCAGCCAAGTGACTTGATGTGCTGGTAACTCAGACAACATCCTCCCTGAAGACCGACGCTTCGAAGTCCAAGCTTCAAACTTTGGCTCACTGGGCACTGAGCACCATGTCAGCATAAACACTGCTCTTTCAATTCACTTGTCTCCCCTTCCTTAAAATCCGAAACCAAGCTCCAGTCACCACTCTATTTTCCCTTCAGAGAGAGAAGTCAAATGATAGAATAAAACACTCTGTGTGCCCAGCACACTTTGATCAGAATAGAATTCCTTGGTCTTTCTCATACGGGGAGCCCTACATGAGAGCCCTCATACTAATGAGAGATACCACAAGTTCAATCATTATATATATATATATATATCATTATATATAATGGTATATATATTTCAATATCTATATCTATATATTTGACCATTTGTTTTTCCTTTTGATATGTATATCTTGAAGTCAATGTCTATATTGCTTTCTTAGAAGAACAATAATAACAATGACATTGTCATGTAAGGGTCTGGATCTCCATAGCCAGACAACATGACTCTGGTCCAGATAAGGATGAAGGCAAAATCTCAGCCCATGAAGCATAGCCCACACCCTCAGGGATCCCGATAGGCCTCATGGGTGAAGAGCTCCTTTGCTACATGGAGTTGTCTGAGTCCAAAGAATACAGGCACCCTCCAGCATTCATTCTGTTTTCTTCATCAGTTCCCCATTCAAGTCACATGTGATTCAGTGGGTCAAGATTTCAGAGCCCAGGATGGGCCACCAGGTAATCAGCCCCCTCAGGAAGGCTAACAGGGGGCTCAATTTCCTTTGGGAGCACAATGAGCCACTCCCCAAGCTCCTGAAGAACTTACACTCCTTCTCCATGTGTCCCCCTCACAAATGGCACTGCACCCTGTGACAGCTCTGAGGATGTGTTCTACTTTAAAAAATAATTTCTAATATTGGCATGTGGTTCACACAAGAGAAAAACATGAATGCCCACAAAGGATTCTTTTAATAGTTCAGAAGATTATTTTCTCATTGTTTAATTAGACCAGGAAATAAAAACATACAGATAGCCCCTTCCACTAGCAGGTCCCATTCACTTCACTGATCAAAAGACAAGCAGGAAATAAAAGAGTAACAGATGTTCTGATGACCCATCATTTCCATCATCTCAGTTTTGAAACTTCACACACATGCAAAGAAAGAAGCACCAACAAACGTCTCGGCCTGGCAACTATGAGATGTCTGAATTGGAGTGCAGGGAGAGATGATGAGGCTGTGTGTGTTGGTTGAGGCTGGTGGCACAGAAGAAGGTGCTCTGCCAGCTCTCCACCTGTGCCTCGGTTTGTGCTCTAAGGTTGAGTCTGTTTCCTCATTTGCCTCTCTCTCCCTGCCCCACTATAAACACTGTTAGATGAAGAAAAAAACTATATGTTACAAACACACACAGAGTGAATCTCATCTTCCCTTTCTAATAAATGAGATTTCCCAGGAAACAGATATGCAAAATACATTTGTAAGCAATAAATGAACAGAGAATATGTGATCCCCTGCAATGTTCTACCTGCAGGGAAATTAAGTAACTCTTGCACCAAATCCAGAATGCTGACAGCTACTTAAATTTGACTTTGTGACTCAACTAAAGAGAAAATCCCAGGAGGTTTTGGGTTAATGAGATGTTTTACCTCCAGTCCTGACATGGATATGACATTGCGCCAAATGTACCTGCTGCTTTTGCTGAATGCTGACGTTCTGTGACAAGCTGCATCACTGATTCAGAAGCTTCTGTTCAAAACCTCGGGTCTCATGGAGCCTGAGCAGAGAAGTGTTGTCAGCTTGGGATAAGAAGGCGCCTTTGACCTCTAGTCTGCACACCTGCTTCAGGTTCTGAGAGAAAGGGAAACACATGGTGGTTTCTTAGTAGTAATTATCTTCATTCTAAAGTAGCCCAATGACATTGCCTTTTCCGGAAAGTGAAATTACTCTTCCAAAGAAACCCTCAACTTATCTGTTTCAAATGCAACTCGAGTGGGGTCTGGTTTATGCCCGCCTGTAGGCCCCCACTTGGAGGACCTTTCAGCATGACTCTACAGCCCATTACCACCAACCTGGGGACACGGGGCACAATCCTGAGTTGGTGGATGACTCTGCTTTGTTACTGCCACACCTGTGTCTGGGGGAACAGAGACCCCAGCTCACCACTGCCTCCTGTAGAGCACGCTGCACTGTTACGCCTTCCTGGGTCTCTCCATTGCAGTTCATTTCCGCAACCAGTGGAAACAACCTGCCCTTTGACGGCTTCCTGTTCTTTGGCCCACTGCAGCTCACCACTGCCTCCAGTGGCAGCAAGAGGCACTGTCACGGCTTCCTGTTCTGTAGTCGAATGCAGCTCACCACTGCCTCCAGTGGCGGCAAGCTGCAAAGGCAATTCTTCCAGAGTCTCTTGCACTGCCCTGCCTCCAGTGGTGGCAGGCTGCAATGGCACATCTAGGATCTCTTGCACAGCAGCTCACTACTGCCTCCAGTGGCGGCAATCTGCACCAGCACTTCTAACCTCTCCCGCACTGCCGCTCACCAATACCTTCTGTGGCGGCAATCTAATGGCAGGTCGTCAAGAGTCTTTCACTGCAGCTCAGCACTGCTTCCAGTGGTGCTGAGCTTTACTGCCACGTCCTCCAGCGTGTTGCCTTGCATGTCCTCCAGTGGCAGCAAGCTGCAATGACACTTCTTCCAGGACCTCATGAACTGCTCTGCCTCCAGTTGTGGTAAGCTGCAACGGCACATCTAGCCTCTCTTGCACTGGAGCTCACTACTGCCAGCATCTTTTGTACTCCAGGTCAACACTTATTACAGTCGTGGCAAGTTGCACTGCCACGTTGTCCAGCACCTCTCGCACTGCAGCTATCCACTGCCTCCAGTGGCAGTGAGCTGCACTCGCAAGACCCACAGCGTCTCAAACGGTACTGCTTCCAGTGGTGGCAATCTGCACTGGCATGTCTTCCAGTGTCTTGCACTTCAGCTCAGCCCTAGCCCCAGTGGTGGCAAACTGCACTGCCACTTTTTCCAGCATCTTGTACACTGAAGCTCCCCACTGCCTCCAGTGGCGGCAACCTGCATGGGCACGTCTTCCAGCATCTGGCACTGCAGCTCAACACTACCTCTAGTGATGACAGAATGGACTGGTACTTCCTCCAGCATCTCTACCACTGCAGTCACTCACTGCCTTCAGTGGTGGTGAAGGGCACCGGCAGTTCCTCCAGCATCTTGCACTGTACTGCCTCCAGTGGTGGCAAGCAGCAATGGCACTTCATCCATTGTCTTTTGCACTGCACTGCCTCTAGTGGTGGCAAGCTGCAATGGCTCATCTAGCCTTTCTTTCACTGCCGCTCACTACTGCCTCCAGTGGCAGGCATTCGGCATTGGCAAGTTTTCAAGCGTCTTGCACTGCAGCTCAGCACTGCCTCCAGGGGTGGCAATCTGCACCATCATGTCTTCCAGTGTCTCACAATGCAGCTCAGCACTGGCCTCAGTGGTGGCAACGACTGCCACTTCTAGCGTCCCCCACACTGCAGCTCCCCACTACCTCTAGTGGTGGTGAGCTGCACTAGTTGGTCCTCCAACGTCTCTCACTGCACTGCCTGCTGTGGTGGAAATCTGCAGTGTCAGGTTTTCCAGTGTCTTGCACTGCAGTTCAGCACTGCCCTCAGTGATGGCAACATGGACTGGCCCTTCTTCCTGCATCTCCTGCATTGCAGCTTCCAGCCAAATCTCGTGAGATTTCCATCCATATCTCCTGAGAACTCCGTCCAAATCTTGTGAAATCTCATCGAAATATTGCCAGATCTCAGTACAAATTTGGTGAGATCTCAGCATATCTCATGAGATCAGCCCAAATCTCGTGATATCTCATCCAAATCTCACCAGATTGCAATCCAAATCTCATGAGAACTCATGCACATCTCCTGAGATTATAGTGAAATCATGTGAAATCCCAGTCCAAATATCATGAGAACTTGGTCCAAACCTCATGAGATCTTCCAAATCTTGCCAGAAGTAAGTCCAAATCTCATGAGATCTCATGCACATCTCACGAGATTTCTACACAAATCTCACGAGATCTTACTAGAAATCTCATGAGATGTCATCCAAATCTTGCCAGGTCTCAGTCTAAAACCTGTGGGATGTCAGCATATCTTGTGAGATTTTTAGCCAAATCTCATGATATTTCACTCCAATATCATGAGATCTCATCCAAATCTTGAGAGATCTCAGTCCATATCGCTTGAGAACTAACACTAAATCTCACCACTTGGACTTGTCCAAGTCTTGCGAGGAATCAGTCCAATTCTTGTATGTTGTCGTTCAAATCTTGCCAATATCTGTCCAAATCTTGAGAGAATTCACCTAAGTCTTGTCAGATCTCATAAAAATCTCATGACATCTCAGTCCAAATCTCCTGAGAACTCACCCACATCTCCCGGCATTTATAGCCAAATCTCCTGAGATCTCAGTCTGAATCTCTTGGGATCTTAACATAGTCTTGTGAAATCTTAGTCCAAATCTCGTGAGACCACAGTCCAAATCTCGTGAAAATTCAGGAAAATTCTCACGAGCTCTCTTCCAAATCTCCACAGATTTCACTCCAAATCTGGTGAGAACTCTATCCAAATCTCATATGATTGCTTTCAAATCTCACCAATCTCTGTCCAAGTCTCGAGAGAACTCATTCAAATCTCATGAGATCTTCGTCCATATATCATGAGATCTCATGTACATCTTAGGAGATTTATAGCAAAGCTCATGAGATCTTGGTCCAAACCTCATGAGATCTCAACCAAATCTCACAGACCAAAGTCCAAATCTCATGAAATCTCAACATATCTCATGAGATTTCTAGTGAAATCTCATGAGATCTCAGTCCGAATGTCGTGAGATCTCATCCAAATCTCGCCAGAGCTCAGTCCTAATCTTGTGAGCACTCTGTCCAAGTCTCTTGAGAACTCAGGGCAAATGCCATATGATCTCATTCAAATCTCACCAATCTCTGTCCAAAATCCAGAGAACTCATCCATATCTTGTGAGATCTCATCCAAATCCTGATAGAACTCAGTCCAAACCATCTATATGTCTCATTATTCTGGTTAAGAGTTGGCTTGTGTATCTAGCTACTCCCCTGTTGGGGGCATAGATATTTATAATTGTCATATCCACTTGTTGGATACACCCTTTAAGAATAATATAGTGTCCTTCTGTATCTCTTACTACAGCCTTTAGTTTAAAATCTAACCTGTCTGATATGAGAATTGCTACCCCAGCTTTCTTTTGAGGTCCATTGGCATGAAAGATGGTTTTCAGTCTGGATGTATCTTTAGGTTCAAAATGAGTCTCTTGGTTTCTTTTAATTATTATAATATTTTTTATTATATTGTGTTAGTCATCATACAGTACATCCCTGGTTTTTGATGTAAACTTCCATGATTCATTAATTGCGTATAACACCCAGTGCACCATGCAATACGTGCCCTCCTTACTACCCATCACCAGCCTATCCCATTCCCCCACCCCCTCCCCTCTGAAGCCCTCAGTTTGTTTCTCAGAGTCCATACTCTCATGCTTCATTCCCCCTTCTGATTACCTGCCTTTCTTTATCCCTTTCTTCTCCTACCAATCTTCTTAGTTCTTATGTTCCATAGATGAGAGAAATCATATGATAATTGTCTTTCTCTGCTTGACTTATTTCACTTAGCATTATCTCCTCCAGTACCGTCCATGTTGCGGCAAATGTTGAGAAATCGTTCTTTTTGATAGCTGAGTAATATTCCATTGTATGTATGGACCACAACTTCTTTTTTTTTTTTCAGTGTTCTATCAACATTTTATTTATTTATTTATTTATTTATTTATTTATTTTTTAATGATTTTTTATTATATTATGTTAGTCACCATACAGTACATCCCCGGTTTCCGATGTAAGGCTCGATGATTCATTAGTTGTGTATAACACCCAGTGCACCATGCAATACGTGCCTCCTCTTACTACCCATCACCGGTCTATCCCATTCCCCCACCCCCTCCCCTCTGAAGTCCTCAGTTTGTTTCTCATAGTCCATAGTCTCTCATGTTTCATTCCCCCTTCTGATTACCCCCTTTCTTTATCCCTTTCTTCCCCTACTGATCATCCTAGTTCTTATGTTCCATAGATGAGAGAAATCATATGATAGTTGTCTTTCTCTGCTTGACTTATTTCACTTAGCATTATCTCCTCCAGTGCCGTCCATGTTGTAGCAAATGTTGAGAACTCGTTCTTTCTGATAGCTGAGTAATATTCCATTGTATATATGGACCACAACTTCTTAATCCAGTCATCTGTTGAAGGGCATCTCGGCTCCTTCCACGATTTAGCTATTGTGGACATTGCTGCTATGAACATTGGGGTGCATATGGCCCTTCTCTTCACTACGTCTGTATCTTTGGGGTAAATACCCAGTAGTGCCATGGCTGGATCATAGGGTAGCTCAATTTTTAACTTTTTAAGGGACCTCCACACTGTTTTCCAGAGTGGCTGTACCAACTTGCATTCCCACCAACAATGTAGGAGGGATCCCCTTTCTCCACATCCTCTCCAACAATTGTTGTTTCTTGCCTTTGGACCACAACTTCTTAATCCGGTTATCTGTTGAAGGGCATCTCGACTCCTTCCACTATTTAGCTATCGTGGACAATGCTGCTATGAACATTGGGGGTGCATATGGCCCCCCCAAAGAGCTGAGTGTCCATTTCTGGGTTCTCTATTCTGTTCCATTGGTCTATGTGTCTGTTTTTGTGCCAGTACCATGCTGTCTTTGTGATCACAGCTTTGTAGTACAGCTTGAAATCTGGCATTGTGATGCCCCCAGCTTTGTTTTTCCTGTTCAGCAATTCCTTGGTGATTCAGGGCCTTTTATGGTTCCACACAAATTTAAGGGCTCTTTGTTTCAGTTCTTTGAAATATGTCATTGGTATTTTGATCAGGATAGCATTGAAAGTGTAGATTGCTCTGGGTAGCATGGACATTTTAACTATGTTAATTCTTCCGATCCATGAGCATGGAATATTTTTCCATCTTTTTGTGTCTTCTTCAGTGTCTTTCAAGAGTGATTTGTAGTTTCTAGAGTATAGTTCCTTTACGTCTCTGGTTAGGTTAATTCCAAGGTAACGTATGATTTTTGGTGCTATTGTAAATGGAATGGATTGCTTAATTTCTCTTTCTTCAGTCTCATTGTTTGTGTATAGAAATGTAACTGATTTCTGAGCATTGATTTTGTATCCCGCCACATTACTGAGTTGCTCTATAACTTCTAATAGTTTGGGAGTGGATTCTTTTGGGTTTTTCATATAGAGTATCATGTCATCTGTGAAGAGAGACAGTTTGACTTCTTCATTGCCGATGTGGATACCTTTTATCCCTTTTTGTTGTCTGATTGCTGTTGCAAGGACTTCTAGTACTGGGTTGAATAATAATGGCGAGAGTGGGCATCCTTGTCGTGTTCCTGATCTTAAGGGAAAGGCTCTCAGCTTTTCCCCATTGAGAATGATATTTGCTGTAGGCTCTTCATAGATAGTTTTTATGAGATTGAGGAAGGTACCCTCTATCCCTACACTCTGAAGGGTTTTATTTTTTTTTCCAACAAACTTCCCATGATATTTTATTATTATTATTTTTTATTTTTTTATTTTAATGTTTTTTATTATATTATGTTAGTCACCATACAGGCTCTTTGGGCAACTAATCTTTGATAAAGCAGGAAAAAACATCCGGTGGAAAAAAGTTTCTTCAATAAATGGTGCTGGGAAAATTGGGCAGCTACATGCAAAAGAATGAAACTTGACCACTCTCTCACACCATACACAAAGATAAACTCCAAATGGATGAAAGACCTCGATGTGAGACAGGAATCCAACAAAATCCTAGAGAAGAACATAGGCAGCAACCTCTACGACATCGGCCACAGCAACCTTTTTCATGACACATCTCCAAAGGCAAGAGAAACAAAAGAAAAAATGAACTTGTGGGACTTCATCAAGATAAAAAGCTTCTTCACAGCCAAGGAAACAGTCAAAAAAACTAAGAGGCAGCCCACGGAATTGGAGAATATATTTGCAAATGATGCTACAGATAAAAGACTGGTATCCAAGATCTACAAAGAACTTCTCAAACTCAATACATGAGAAAAAAATACACAAATCATAAAATTGGCAGAAGATATGAACAGACACTTTTCCAATGAAGACATACAAATGGCTAACAGACACATGAAAAAAATGTTCAAAATCATTAGCC
>NW_024426885.1:65530496-65532067 GCF_017311325.1 Ursus maritimus | reverse complement strand
CCCCCTTTCTTTATCCCTTTCTTCCCCTACTGATCATCCTAGTTCTTATGTTCCATAGATGAGAGAAATCATATGATAGTTGTCTTTCTCTGCTTGACTTATTTCACTTAGCATTATCTCCTCCAGTGCCGTCCATGTTGTAGCAAATGTTGAGAACTCGTTCTTTCTGATAGCTGAGTAATATTCCATTGTATATATGGACCACAACTTCTTAATCCAGTCATCTGTTGAAGGGCATCTCGGCTCCTTCCACGATTTAGCTATTGTGGACATTGCTGCTATGAACATTGGGGTGCATATGGCCCTTCTCTTCACTACGTCTGTATCTTTGGGGTAAATACCCAGTAGTGCCATGGCTGGATCATAGGGTAGCTCAATTTTTAACTTTTTAAGGGACCTCCACACTGTTTTCCAGAGTGGCTGTACCAACTTGCATTCCCACCAACAATGTAGGAGGGATCCCCTTTCTCCACATCCTCTCCAACAATTGTTGTTTCTTGCCTTTGGACCACAACTTCTTAATCCGGTTATCTGTTGAAGGGCATCTCGACTCCTTCCACTATTTAGCTATCGTGGACAATGCTGCTATGAACATTGGGGGTGCATATGGCCCCCCCAAAGAGCTGAGTGTCCATTTCTGGGTTCTCTATTCTGTTCCATTGGTCTATGTGTCTGTTTTTGTGCCAGTACCATGCTGTCTTTGTGATCACAGCTTTGTAGTACAGCTTGAAATCTGGCATTGTGATGCCCCCAGCTTTGTTTTTCCTGTTCAGCAATTCCTTGGTGATTCAGGGCCTTTTATGGTTCCACACAAATTTAAGGGCTCTTTGTTTCAGTTCTTTGAAATATGTCATTGGTATTTTGATCAGGATAGCATTGAAAGTGTAGATTGCTCTGGGTAGCATGGACATTTTAACTATGTTAATTCTTCCGATCCATGAGCATGGAATATTTTTCCATCTTTTTGTGTCTTCTTCAGTGTCTTTCAAGAGTGATTTGTAGTTTCTAGAGTATAGTTCCTTTACGTCTCTGGTTAGGTTAATTCCAAGGTAACGTATGATTTTTGGTGCTATTGTAAATGGAATGGATTGCTTAATTTCTCTTTCTTCAGTCTCATTGTTTGTGTATAGAAATGTAACTGATTTCTGAGCATTGATTTTGTATACCCCACATTACTGAATTGCTCTATACGTTCTAGTAATTTGGGGGTGGAGTCTTTTGGGTTTTCCATATAGAGTATCATGTCATCTGCTACAAGAGACAGGTTGACTTCTTTGCCGATTTGGATACCTTTTATCCTTTTTTGTTGTTTGATTGCTGTTGCAAGGACTTCTAGTACTATGTTGAATAATCATGGCGAGAGTGGGCATCTTTGTCGTATTCCTAATCTTAAGGGAAAGGCTTCCAGCTTTTCCCCGTTGAGAACGATATTTGCTCTAGGCTTTTCATAGATGGTTTATATGAAATTGAGGAATGTACCCTCTATCCCTACACTCTGAAGGGTTTTAATCAGGAAAGGATGCTGTATTCTGTCAAATGCTTTTTCTGCATCAATTGAGAGGATCATATGG
>NW_024426885.1:65384327-65529511 GCF_017311325.1 Ursus maritimus | reverse complement strand
AGCCAGGATCTTGTTGAGGATTTTGGCGTCCATATTCATTAGGGAAATCGGGCTGTAATTCTCCTTTTTGATGAGGTCTTTGCCTGGTTTGGGGATCAAGGTAATATTGGCCTCATAGAATGAGTTTTGTAGCTTTCCTTCTGTTTCTATTTTTTGAAATAGCTTTAGGAGAATAGGTATTATTTCTTCTTTGAATGTTTGGTAGAATTCCCCAGAAAAACTGTCTGGGCCTGGAGTTTTGTTATTTGGAAGGTTGTTTATCACTGACTCAATCTCTTCATAATTAATTGGCCTGTTTAAAAAATCAATTTCTTCCTGTTTCAGTCTTGGTAGTTTATAGGTTTCCAGGAAGGCCTCCATCTCTTCCAGATTGCTTAATTTAGTGGCATATAGCTGTTGATAAAAGTTTCAAATAATCCTTCCAATTTCGTTGGTGTTGGTCGTGACCTCTTCTTTTTCATTCATAATTTTATTAATTTCGGTCCTTTCTCTATTCTTTTGGATAAGTCTTGCCAGCGGTTTGTCAATTTTATTGATTCTCTCAAGGAACCAGCTTCTAGTTTTGTTGATCTTCTCTACTGTACTTCTGGTTTCTAATTCATTGATTTCTGTTCTAATCTTGGTCAACTGCTTCCTCGTGCGTGGATTAGGCCTGTCCCTCTGTTGCTGTTCCAGCTTCTTGAGGTGAGAATATAAAAACTGCATTTTAGATTTTTCTATTCTTTTGAATGAGGCTTGGATGGCTATATATTTCCCCCTTAGGACTGCCTTTGCAGTATCCCATAGGTTTTGGACCATTGTGTTTTCATTCTCGTTGGTCTCCATAAATTGTTTAAATTGATTTTTCATTTCCTGGTTTATCGACTCATTCTTGAGCAGAATGGTTTATAGTCTCCAAGTGTTTGAGTTTCTTCCAAATTTTTCCTTGTGGTTGAGTTCCAATTTCAGAGCGTTGTGGTCTGAGAATATGCAGGGGATAATTTCAGTCTTTTGGTATTGGTTGAGACCTGTTTTGTGTCCCAGAATATGGACTATACTCGAGAATGTTCCATGGGCATTAGAATAGAATGAGTATTCTTTGGTTCTGGGGTGTAGTGTTCTATATATATCTATGAGGTCCAACTCATCAAGTATGGCATTCAAAGCTCTTGTTTCTTTGTTGATTTTCTGCTTAGGTGATCTATCTATTGCTGATAGTGGAGTGTTGAGGTCCCCTACTATTAACGTATTTTTATCTATATGTCTCTTTATTCTGGTTAAGAGTTGTCTTGTGTATCTTGCTGCTCCCCTGTTGGGGGCATAGATATATATAATTGTCATATCCACTTGTTGACACATCCTTTAAGAATAATATAGTGCCCTTCTGTGTCTCTAATTATAGCCTTTATTTTAAAATCCAATCTGTCTGATATGAGAATTGTTACCCCAGCTTTCTTTTGAGGTCCATTGGCATGAACGATGGTATTCCATCCCTTTACTTTCAGTCTGAATGTATCTCTAGGTTCAAAATGAGTCTCTTGTAGACAGCAAATGGATGGGTCATGTCTTTTTATCCAATCTGCAACCCTGTGGCATTTATGGGAGCATTTAGGCCGTTCACATTGAGAGTTATTGTTGAGAGGTAGGATTTTAATGATGCCATGTTGCCTGTAAAGTCTTTGTTTCTATAGATTATGACTTTCTGTTCTGTATCACTCTTGGGGTCTTTTTACTTTTATAGAACCCCCCTTGGTATCTCCTATAGGGCTGGTTTCGTGGTTACGAAATTGGTCAATGACTGGCGATTCTGGAAGGTCTTTATCTCTCCATCAATTCTGAATGACAGCCTTGCTGGATAAAGGATCCTTGGCTGCATGTTTTTCTCTGAAAGAGCTTTAAAAATGCCCCCCAGCCCTATCTGTCATTCCAGGTCTGTGTAGACAGGTCTGACATAATTCTGATACCTTTGCCTTGGTACATGAGAAATTTCTTTGCCCTGGCCACTTTCAATACTGTATCCTTGGATCTAATATTTAAGAATTGCACTATAGTGTGACTTGGCATAGATTTGTCAGCTTGGGAGGGGTCCTTTCTGCCTCTTGGACACGAATGCTTGTTTTCTTTGCTAGATTAGGGAAGTTTTCAGCTACAATTTGTTCAAATATCTCTTCTAGACCTCTGTCTTCCTCCACCCCTCGGGGATGCTGATGACTCTGACATTGGAATGTTTCATTGAGTCAGTAATCTCCCGTAATCTACATTCTCGAGATTGGATTTTTTTTGAGCCAAGTTTACATTTTAACTTTCTCTTCTACCATCCCATCCTCCAATTCACTAATTCGTTCTTCTGCCTCATTTACCCTGGCCATCAGAGCATCTAGTTTAGACTGCATTTGCTTCATAGCATTTTTAATTTCTGCCAGATTCGCTCTCATTTCCACCCTTAGAGATTCTATATTCTCATTAATATTTTCGTTAATATTTTTTTCAAGCCTACACATCATCTTGACCATTGTTACTCTGAACTCCATTTCTGACAATTTGCTTATATCCATATTCATCAGTTCTGTGTCAGAGACCACAGCCTCTGTATCTTTTCTTTGCTGGGGGGAATTTCTCCTCCTCATCATTCTGATGAGGAGAGTTTGCGGGGATGCCCAGAGCCCAAATTATTGACCAGGACCCAGGCAGTGTGCACTTGTTTTATAGGGACTTTAGGGATGTGGGCTTCTTGATTTTTCAGGCTGCCTTCTGGGGGAAGGGCCTGCCACGCTGATCCTCAGGCAACCCTGTTTGGGTAGAGTTGCCCTGTCCCCTGTGATGGGGGATAGGGATGGGCACAATGTGAACCTTTATTTCCTGGCTTTTATTCTCTGGCGGCTTTCCCTGGTGGTTTTCTGTGACTCTTCTGAGAGAGCAGCAGTGGCCGTATCCCAGCCTCTGTCTCAGAACAGAGAGACCACAGTCCTCTCTCCACTGAGCTCTCCTGCCCACCTTAACTCTGTTTCTGTCAGAGCTGCTAAGAACCCCGCAGCTTCCCGGGATGTGCGCCCCACAGCCCCTCTCCCAGCCCTTGCTTCCAGGGTTGGCACGTCTCTGTCCTTTGTGCTTCTAACACTGCCAGCCACCCCCAGTTCCCGCTCATGCTCCCGTGCTCCCTGTTTCAGTGTGGTTCCCATGCGCTCCAGAGTGCCAGTTTCAGTCTGGTCACGCGTGCGCTCCCAAGCTCCCGGTTTCAGTCCAGTTCCAGTGAGTGCTCCAGAGCTCTGGTTTTCAGTCTGGTCACATGTGCATTCCCAGACTCATGGTCTCAGTCTGCTTTCTTGTGAGTGCTGGTCTGCGAGTCTGGCCCACTCCCCAGTGCAGGTGGCTACAACTTTCTGGCGCCTGAGCATGGCAGCTCCCTCCCCCTTCTGTTTATTTTCTGATATCTGGGCTTGGATTCTTGGCTCCCTGCTTTGTACCTCAATACTCAGCACCAGAGATGTTCATTTGTAGAGATCCAGATGTATCTTCCTGTGTCTCAGGATGATTTTGTGGGTGTTCAGGATGGTCTGGTAGATATCCAGCTCAATTCAGGGGACCAGCTGAAAAAGGGGTCCCCTACTCCTCTGCCATCTCCCCCCCTGAACTCAGTCCAAATCAAGTGAGATCTCACGCACACTTCTTGAAATTTCTAGCCAAATCTCATGAGATCTGAGTCCAAATCTCATGTGAACTCAGTCCAAATCTCACGTGATCTCATCCAAATCTCTCCAGATTTCAGTCCAAGTCTAGTGAGTGCTCACGAACATCTCCCAAGATTTCTACCCAAGACTTGTGACATCTTATCCAAAACTCATGAGATCTCATTCAAATCTTGCCAAATCTCAGTCCAAATCTCAAGGGAACTCAATTCAAATCTCGAGAAAATGCAGGTCAAATCTCGAGAGATCTCAGCATATCTTGTGAAATTTCTAGTGAAAGCTCATGAAATATCAGTCCAAATATCATGATATCCCATCTGAATCTCTCCAGATCTCAGTCCAAATCTTAAGAGAGCTCAGCACATCTTGTGAGATTTCTATCCAAATCTCATGAGATCTTTGCATAACTTGTGAGATTTGTAACCAAATCTTGTGAGATCTCAATCAAAATCTTCTGATAACTCATCGAAAATCTCGCCAGATCTCAGTACAAATCTTGTGAGAACTCAGTCCAAATCTTGTGGGATTTCATCCAAATATAGCCAGATCTCAGTTCACATCTTGTCAGATCTCACCACATCTCATGTGGTTTCTAGCCAAACCTCATGAGATCTCAGCAGAAATTTTGTGAGAACTCAGTCCAAATCTCATATGATGTCTTTCAAATCTTGGCAATCTCTGTCCAGATCTCGAGAGAACTCATCCAAATCTCATGCGTTCTCATCCTAATCACATGAGATCGCAGCCCAAATCTCGTGGGATGTCATGTACATCTCACAAGCTTTATAGCCAAATCTTATGAGATCTCAGTCCAAATCTCATGAGAACTCTTCCAAATTTTGCCAATCTCCATCCAAAACTCCTGAGAACTCAGTCCAAATCTTATGAGAACACAGGCTGAACCTCATGAAAGCTCATCCAAAACTTGGTAGATCTCAGTCCAAATCTCTTGAGATCTTGGTTGAGATTGAGATTTCTACCCAAACCTCCTGAGATCTCAGACAAAATCCCATGAGAACTCAGTCCAAGTTTTGTGAGAGCTATTCCAAATCTCACCAGATCTCAGTCCAAACCTCATGAGATATCAGCATATCTCCTCAGATTTCTAGCCACATCTCATGAGATCTCAGTCAACATGCCATGAGATCTCATCATCTCTCATGATATTTCTAGCCAAATCTCGTGAGATCTCAGCATATCTTAAGAGAATTCTAGCCAAATCTCATGAGATATCAGTCCAAATCTCATGAGAGCTTATCCAAATCTTGCCAGATCTTAGTCCAAATCTCATTGGAACTCAGTCCCAATGTGGTGAGAACTAAGTCCATATCTTATATGATCTCTTTCAAACATCACCAATCTCTGTCTATATTTCCAGAGAACTCATACAATTCTCATGAGATCTCAGTCCAAATCTCATGAGATCTCATGCATATCTTGTGAGACTTATAGCCAAATCTTGGTAGAGATCTCAGTCCATGTCTCATGAGACATCAGTCCAATTCTTGTGAGATCTTCCAAATCTTGTGGGATCTCCATCCAAATCTTGTGAGACATCATGCACATCTCATGGGATTTTGACACAAATCTCATGAGATCATAATCCAAAACCACATAAGAACTCATCCAAATCTCGCCAGATCTCAGTCCAAATCTCATGAGATTGCAGCATGTCTCGTGAGATTTCCAGCCAAATCTCGTGAGAACTCAGGCCAAATCTTGTGAGATCTCGTCCAAATCTCATGAGAACTCAATCCAAATCTTGTAAGAACTTCCAAATCTTGTGCGATCTCAGTCCACATCTCATGAGATCTCATCCAAATCTCACCAGATCTCTTCAAATTTCATGTGAACTCAGACCAAATCTTGTGAGCTCTCCTCCAAATATCATCAGATCTCAGCCCAAATCTCCTCAGATCTCATGCACATCTCGCATGATCTCTAGCCAAACCTCGTGAAATCGCTGTCCAAATCTAGTGAGAACTCAGTCCAAGCCTCAAGAGAATGCATCCAAATCTCATGAGTTCTCATCCAAATCTCACCAGATCTCAGTCCAAATCTTGTGAGACCTCAGCATATCTCGTGAAATTTCTAGCCAAACCTTTTGAGATTTCAGTCCAAATCCCATTGAGATCTCTTCCAAATCTCGCCAGATCTCTGGCCAAATCTCGTGAAAAATCAGGCCAAACCTCATGAGATCTCATCCAAATCTCGGTAGATCTTAGTACAAATCTCTCAAGATCTCAGGCACACCTCCTGAAATTTCTACCCAAACCTCGTGAGATCTCAGTCCCCATCTCGTGAGAACTTAGTCTAAATCTTGTGAGATATTTTCTAAATCTCTCCAGATCTCAGTCCAGATCTCATGAGATCTCATGCACATCACACAAGATTTCTACCCAAATCTCATGAGAAGTTAATCCAAACCTCATGAGATCACAATCAAATCTCACCAGATACAAATCTCTTGAGAACTCAGGCCATATCTCCTATGATCTCTTTCAAATCTCATGAACCTCTGTCCAAATCTTCAGAAAACTTATCCAAATCTTGGGAGTTCTCATACAAATCCCATGAGGTTTCTACCCAAATCTCGTGAGTTCTTAGACCAAAGCTCATGAGACCTCAGTCCAAATCCTGTTTGATCTTCCAAATCTTGCCAGAACGCTGTCCAAATCTTGTGAGATTTTACCCATGCCTTGTGAGTTTTTTAGCCAAATCTCATGAAATCTGAGTCCAAATCTTGGCAGAGCTTAGTCCAAATCTCATGTGATCTTATCCAAATCTCTCCAGATCTCGGTCCAAATCTCCTCAGATCTTTCGCACATCTTATGTGGTTTCTAGACAAACCTCATGAGATCTCAACCAAATGTCATCATATCTTGGTTCAGTCATTGACACCTAGGGCCAAAACCTGATGGATCTGTGGCGAAACACCCAGGCCATTGGAGGTAACTGGCACTCTGTAGCAGAGCCCTCCTGCCACTTCTTATGTCAGTACTGAATGCACAGGCCAGGATCATGCAGAACTTCCAATATGTCAGTTACAGAAAGAGGCGAGGAGCTTGAGAGCTGGCTCATCTGGATAGATAGGAAGGCTCCCTAGCTGCTCTCCCAGGCTTTTGACTTTTAAGTACTGTGTATGGGAATCACCACATACAGGAGCAAGCCAACTCCTGACTTTGCCAGATATCACATGATCTTGGGGCCGATCTTGGGTGATGTCAGTTACAGATCTCATGAGATCTCATCCAAATATCATGAGATGTTGGGCCCAGCCAGCAAGATCTAGGGTCAAAACTCATGAGATCTCTGGGCAAAGCTCCTGGGCCCTTGGGAGGAACTGGGAGTCCCTAGCAGAGCCTGCTTTGTGCTCCTTATGTCATTAGGGATAGCACATGCCAGGATTGGGCACATTTTCCAATATTCCTGGTTTCAGAAGTGCTCCCAGACTCGACCTGCGGAAGGATACAAGGTGACTCACTCCTAAATTCCCAGTGCTTCAGTATATTGGGTGAAGTGGGGGTATTAAGGGCGCACTGAATTCAGGATGAATGGGCCCTGTTGACTCTTCTTCACACTCAACCAGAAGTGATAGAAACAGGATGGCAGGAGGAGAAGGAAGAAACACTGAGCCCTGGAGCAGGAAGTGTGAGCACACAGGAAGTCTCCCTGGGGACTTTCCCAAGCTTTCTACAGGTTAAGGCTGTCTGTGTTTGCCCCACAACCCCCCAGAAATAAAAAGAGAAAGAAAGAAAAGAAAAGAAAGAAAGAAAGAAAGAAAGAAAGAGAAAGAAAGAAAGAAGGAAAAAGAAAGAAAGAGAGAAACATATTTCCTGAGCTGGATCTCATGTATTCATGGGGGTAAATCTGGCAAATTCTCTGGCTACTTCTCAGGAATGCCCAGACTATTAGGATAACCATGACAAATCTCATGAGGTCAAAGTCCACTCCATGGAACTGTTCCAAAATCCCGAGAGGTCAGGCCAACTCTCTTGAGATCTGTAACTAAATGTCATGAGACCTGGGGAGAAATCTCAGGGGAACTTGGGAGGTGTGGGAACTTCCTAGCCTTGCTGCCTGTGCAGCATCATAGGTAGCACTTGAAACTTCTTTTTTGAGTGATTTGTAGTTTCTAGAATATAGATCCTTTACGTCTCTGGTTAAGTTAATTCCGAGCTAACGTGTGATTTTTGGTGCTATTGTAAATGGAATCAATTCCCTGATTTCTCTTTCTTCAGTCTCATTGCTTATGTATAGAAATGCAACTGATTTCTAAGCATTGATTTTGTATCCCACCACATTACTTTTTTTTAAGATTTTATTTATTTATTTGACAGAGAGAGAGACAGTCAGCGAGAGAGGGAACACAGTTGGGGGAGTGGGAGAGGAAGGAGCAGGCTCCTAGTGGAGGAGTCTGATGTGGGGCTCGATCCCAGAGCACTGGGATCATGCCCTGAGCCAAAGGCAGACGCTTAACGACTGCGCCACCCAGGCACCCCTCCCGCCACATTACTGAATTGCTCTATAATTTCTAGTAGTTTGGGGGTGGAGTCTTTTGGGTTTTCCATATAGAGTATCATGTCATCTGCAAAGAGAGACAGCTTGACTTCTTCTTTGATGATTTGAATACATTTTATCCCTTTTTGTTGTCTGATGCTGTTGCAAGGACTTCTAGTACTATATTGAATAATAATGGCGAGAGTGGGCATCCTTGTTGTGTTCCTGATCTTATGGAAAGGCTCTCAGCTTTTCCCCATTGAGAATGATATTCCCTGTAGGCTTTTCATAGATGGTTTTTATGAAATTGAGGAATGTACCCTCTATCCCTACACTCTGAAGGGTTTTAATCAGGAAAGGATGCTATATTTTGTCAAATGCTTTTTCTGCATCAATTGAGAGGACCATATGATTCTTGTCTCTTTTCTTGTGATATGATCTATCACACTGATCGATTTGCGAAGGTTGAACCACGCTTGCATCCCAGGGATGAATCCCACTTGGTCGTGATGGATAATCCTTTTAATGTACTGTTGGATCCTATTAGCTAGGATCTTGTTGAGAATTTTGGCATCCATATTCATCGGGGATATCGGTCTGTAATTCTCCTTTTTGATGGGGTCTTTGCCTGGTTTGGGGCTCAAGGTAATACTGGCCTCATAGAATGAGTTTGGTAGTTTTCCTTCTGTTTCTATTTTTTGAAAAAGCTTTAGGAGAATAGGTATTATTTCTTCTTTGAATGTTTGGTAGAATTCCCTGGGGAATCCATCAGGCAATGGAGTTTTGTTTTTCAGAAGGTTTTTAATCACTGCTTCAATCTCCTCAAAATTAATTGGTCTGTTTAAAAAAAATCAATTTCTTCCTGTTTCAGTCTTGGTAGTTTATAGGTTTCCAGAAAGGCATCCATTTCTTCCAGGTTGTTTAATTTATTGACATAAGGCTGTTGATAAAAGTTTCTAATGATCCTTCCTATTTCATTGGTGTTAGTTGTGACCTCTCCCCTTTCATTCATAATTTTATTAATTTGGGTCCTTTCTCTATTCTTTTGAATAAGTCTGGCCAGTGGCTTATCGATCTTATTTATTCTTTCAAAGAACCATCTTCTAGTTCTGTTGATCTCCTCTACTGTGCTCCTGGTTTCTAATTCATTGATCTCTGCTCTAATCTTGATCAAATGCTTTCTCGTGCATGGGGGTCCCCTAAAAAGTTAAAAATTGAGCTACTCTATGATCCAGCAATTGCCCTACTGGGTATTTACCCCAAAGATACAGACGTAGTGAAGAGAAGGACCATACACAACCCAATGTTCATAGTAGCATTGTCCACAATAGCCAAATTGTGGAAGGAGCCGAGATGCCCTTCAACAGATGACTGGATTAAGAAGATGTGGTCCATATATACAATGGAATATTACTCAGCCATAAAAAAGAACGATTTCACAGCATTTGCAGCAACATGGACAGGACTGGAGGAGATAATGCTAAGCGAAATAAGTCAAGCAGAGAAAGACAATTATCATATGGTTTCACTCATTTATGGAACATAAGAAGTAGGAAGATCAGTAGGAGAAGAAAGGGAAGAAGAAAGGGGGGGTAAAAAGAAGGGGGGATGAACCATGAAAGACTATGGGCTCAGGGAAACAAACTGAGGGCTTTAGAGGGGAGGAGGGTGGGGGATCAGGATAGGCTGGTGATGGGTATTAAGGAGGGCATGTATTGCATGGTGCACTGGGTGTTATGCGCAAGTAATGAGTCATGGAACTTTACAACAAAAACTTAGAATGTACTATATGGTGACTAACATAACATAGTAAAAAATTTTTATAAAAAAAGAAACTTTCTTTGTGGGGAACCCCGGGAACACCTGGCATTCTACAAAGCCCACAGACACAATTGTGATGTTGGGGACAAAACGGAGCATGGAAGTGGTGATAATGGGCCTCCAGGTTCCTTACTGATATTACGTGAGAGGTGATAGACACAGGAAGGCATTAGGTATGGAAATAGGTAAGGAGCCTGGGAACTGGTTCATCTGTACACATAGGAAGCCTCCCTGGGTGGTTTCCCAGGCTTTCAACTTTTCAGGACAGTTTGTTCACATAGTCGCCACCTGCAGACAGAAGCCACCTCTCTCTTTTGGTTGAGCTCAGGAAATCGGGGAAATTCGCACTGGATCTCAGGCCACAGCTCATGACAACTCGACCCAAATCTCATGAGTTCTCAGGGCTAATCTCATGCGATCGACAGACTAATATCATGAAGTTCAGGAAAACTGGCCTAAGAGCTTGATGTGTGAAAACACAGGCATGCTTCCAGGGGGGCTTCTTAAGGCATTCTCCATGTTAAGGTTATCTGTATGTGTGTCAGCAGGATAAGGCACTTCTTGCCTTTACCAGATCTCAAGTAATCTTGTGTTAAATATTGTGATTTCATGAAGTTTGATGTGTTTACTGAGTATGTGCAGATGTATAAAGAAAGTGCCATATACTGGACTCATTCAAACACTGTGTAGAAAGCACCTTTCAACTAACATCTCCTTTCATTATGATACAAGTGTTTTCAAATGTATCTGTGGAAGCATAAGGAAGTCTTAATACAAACTGATGAAAAACACTGTGTAGAAAGCATCTTTCAGCTAACAGGTTCTATCTGATTATAGAAGCATTTTCAAACGTCTGTGTGGAACATAAAGAAACTTCCACATATTGAACACATTGAAACCAATGGGGGTATAAGGCACCCTTCATTCACATCTTCTTTCATTGAGATATAAACGTTTTCCAATGTCTGTGTGGATACATAAAGACAGTCTCAAATAATGATCTCCTTGAAACAACACTGTGGGGAAAGCATCCTTCAACTCACATCTTCTTTCATGAAGTTAGAAGTGTTTTCAAACATATGAGTAGATTGAGACAGCAGTGGCTCAGTGGTAGCAGGTGGGTGCTTGAGACTGATGCTCAGGTGTTTGGAACTGGGCCTTGAGTCAATATTCATTGAATACGCTTTTTCTGCACTCCCCAGGACCTGGAGAATACTCTACTTGCCCACACCATCTCGTCTTTAGAACAGAGGTATCTCAGTGAGTCAAAACAATAGAGCAAGCTGACTACCCATTACAGTACTTGCTCCATCCAGTGAAGCATCAAGCAATTAGAAGAAAGAGCATGAGTTTCCTTGGGGATGTCAGATACTGATTTCTCTCATTTAGGACAGGACCAGAATGGATGCTTGCCACGAACCACTGAGTGGTGGCTGTGTGAGTGACAGCTACATATTCCATGAATGGGAACCAAAGTCTAGTTGGAAAGACAGCCAGCTTATGAGAATGGCTACTAGGAGGGCCAAAGTTCTCCATTCCAGTGGGAAAGAACTAAATCTGGCAAGATGTTTACCTTTGTTTCCCTTTGCTACAGAAATGTGACCAGTTGCCTCTCAAAACCTCTGACCCAGCCTACACACAAACATCCTATGCTGGCATATAAAAATCCCCTATCCCTCCCCATGTCCATATATTTCTGAGACCAAACTGCAAGTGATCCCGTGGCCCAACCTAATGCACAGGCCCAGGGGCCCAGCCAGACTCCCAGTTGAAAGGAGAACATATTGCTCTGAGACACAGGATCTGAATGGCCTCAAGACTGAATGTAGTATGGAAAAAAAAAACCCAAAGGACGGAAATGGATACAGAGGTCCAGAGTTCTTCAATAGGGATGAGAATGTGATAATGTTGAAAATGAAGTGACTAGCACAATTTCCTAGTGAGCTAACCTTATCGGGAATAAGGAACACCTGTGGGCTTGGGCAAAGGGAACCTCCATTGGCTACACCTGGGAGCCCTGTCAGCAAGAGGCCTGAATTCTTTCTGCCAAAAGAGAGAGAAGGCATCTGGCCTTGGCTCTTTTTCCTGCCCTTCCCTTCCCTTCAGTGAATACAGCTACCAGTGGCTCAGGGATAGCAGGAGTGCTTTAGGGACAAATCTTCAGTGTTTTTAACTGGGAGTCCTTGCACTACTCCATGCAAGGGCTCTTTCTGGGCAGGCCATGCCGTGAAGTGTTCTGTTCATGGGTGAACTATCTTCTCTTCATAATGAAGGCATGTCAAACACCCAGGAGAGGGAGACAAGGTGGGTACGTATCAGCAGGCTGACACTAGACAATCAAGAGCTAAGCAGGTGTGTGTGTGTGTGTGTGTGTGTGTGTGTGTGTGCCTGCGTGCATGTGTGTGTGTATGTTTGTGTCTGTGTTCATTTTATGAGTAGTATGTGGTGTGGTGCGTGTGTGTGTGTGTGTGTGTGTGTGTAGACAGTGTTGTTTGAGTGTGATGTGAGCCTGATCGGTGTTCAGGCATGTGTGGTGTATGTGTGGTATATGTAGGTGTGTTGAATATGTGGGTGTAGCTGTGTGGTAGAGGTGTGGTGTGTGTGCAGCTCTTGAGTGGTGTGTATGTGATGTGTGTTTTGTGGGATGTATGTGTGGTTTGTGTGTGATGGAGTTGTGTTTTGTATGGTGGAAGCGTGGAAGCATCAGGAGAGTGCCATGTAGTTAACACTGAGAAACCAAGTTGTGGAGAATGAAACTTTCAACCAATGCCTTGTTTCATGAAGATAGAAGTGTTTTCAAATGTATTGGTGGAAACATAAGGCAAGTGCCATATACTTAACTCTGCGAAACAAGTCTACGTAGAATGCATCTTTCAACTCACATCTTGTTTTGTGAAGATTGAAGCATTTTCAAATGTATGAGTAGATGCATGAGGCAAGGGCCACATGTATTTTTTAATCTAATTTCTAACAGCCAATATATGGCACCTCATTAGTTTTTGATCTAGTGTTCAGTGATTCATTATTTGCATATGACACCTGGTCCTTATAAGATCCTACACCCTCTTTATTGCCCATCACCCAGTTACCCCATTCACCCATGCCACTCCCTTATGTTACCCTGTTTGCTGCCTGGATTCAAGACTCTCTCACAGTAATTCTTGCTCTCTGATTTCTTCCCATCCAGTTCTCCCTCCCTTCCCCAATGCCCCTTTGTGCTATTCCTTCCATTCCACATGGGAGTGAAGCCATATGGTATTTGTCTTTCTTCACTTGTTTCACTTAGCATGATCCCCTCCAGTCCATCTATGTTGATGCAAATGGTAGGGATTCATCCTTTCTGCTGGCTGAGTCATATTCCATTGTATACTTAAGCTACATCTACTTTATCCATTCACCTGTAGAAGGACACCTTGGCTCCTTCCACAGGTGGGCTATTATGGACATGGGTGCGATGAATGTTGCGGTCTGTGTGCTCCTTCTTTTCACTACAGGGTAGCTCTATTTTTCACTTCTTGAGGAACTGCCATACAGTTTTCCAGATTGGCTGTAGAAGCATACATTTCCCCCATCAGTGTAGTAGGGTTCCCTGTTCTCTATGTCCTCATCAGCATTGGTTTTTCCCTGTCTTGTTTGATTTTAGCCATTCTAACTGGTGTAAGGTGGTATCTCGTTGTTTGGATTTCTAGTTCCCCAAAGGAAAATTCCATATATTTAACTTTGAGAAAAATATCTGTGGAGAATGCAACTTTCAACTAACCTCTTGTTTCCTGAGGATAAAAATATTTTGAAACATATGTATTGGAAATATAATGAAAGCGTCATACACTTAACTCTAAGTGAGAAGCATTTAGAGAATGAAACTTTTTTTAAAAAATATTTTTTATTTTATTTTTGCCAGAGAGATATAGAGAAGAGAAACAGGGGGAGTGGGAGACAGAGAGAGAAGCAAGCTCCCACCTGAGCAAGGAGCCTGGTGTCGGACTCGGTCCCAAGACCTTGGGACTATGACCTAGATGAAAGCAGATGCTTAACCAGCTGAGCCACCCAAGCATCCCAAGAATGCAATGTTCAACTAACATATTTTTTCATGAAGATAGAAGTGTTATCAAATGTACAGGTGGAACATAAAGAAAGTGCCATGTACCTAAGTCTGAGACACAAGTCTATGTAGAATGCAACTTTACTAATGTCTTGTTTCATCAACATAGAAGCGTTTCAAAACATAAGTGTGGAAAGCATCAGGAGAATGCCATATACTTAACACTGAGAAACCAAGTTGTGGAGAATGAAATTTTCAACCAATACCTCGTTTCATGAAGATAGAAGTGTTTTCAATGTATTTATGGAAACATAAGGCACTGCCATATACTTAACTCTGAGAAACAAGTCTGTGGAGAATGCAACTTTCAACTAACCTCTTGTTTCAAGTGGATAAAAATAGTTTGAAATGTATATGTGGAAATATAATGAAAGTGTCATACACTTAACTCTAATATAGAAGCATTTGGAGTATGACACTTTTTATTTTTTTTATTATGTTATGTTTGTCACCATACAGTACATCATTAGTTTTTGATGTAGTGCTCCATGATTCATTGTTCGCATATGACACCCAGTGCTCCATGCAAGATGTGCCCTCCTTCATACCCATCACCAGGCCAACCCATCCTCCCATCCCCCTCCCCTCTAAAACCATCAGTTTGTTTCCCAGAGTCCATAGTCTCTCATGGTTTGACTTCCCCTCTTTCTTCCCCCTTCATTCTCCCCATCCTTCTCCTAATGTCTTCCCTGCTATTCCTTATGTTCCACAAATAAGTGAAACCATATGATAATTGTCTTTCTCTGTTTGAGTTATTTCACTTAGCATCATCTCCTCCAGTTCCACCCATGTTGATGCAAATGTTGGGTAATCACACTTTCTGATGGCTTAAACAATTTATGGAACCCAATGAGAATGAAAACACATCAGTCTAAAACCAATGGGCTACTGCAAAGGTGGTACTAAGGGGGAAATACACAGCCATCCAAGCCTCACTCAAAAGAAGAGAAAAATCTAGACTACAGACTCTGTAGTTACACCTTAAGCAACTGGTGATGGAACAACAAAGGAGGCCTAAGCCACACACAAGAAGAGAATTAATTAAGCTTAGAGCAGAGATCAATGAATTAGAAACCAGAAATACAGTAGAGCAGATCAATGAAACTAGTACATGGTTCTTTGAAACAATTAATAAGATCAATAAACCACTCTCCAGACTTATCCAGAAGAAAGAGAAAGGACCCAAATTAATAAAATTGTGAATGAAAGGGGAGAGATCAAGACTAACACCAAGGAAATAGAAACAATCATTAGAAATTCTTATCAGCAACTGTATGCCAATAAATTAAGCAACCTGGAAGAAATGGATGCCTTCCTGGAAACATATAAACTACCAAGACGGAAACAGGAAGAAAATGACAACCTAAATAGACCAAACCAGTAACGAGATTGAAGTAGTAATAAAAAATCTCCCAAAAATCAGGACTCCAGGGCCAGATGGATTCCCTGGGGGAATTCTACCAAACATTCAAAGAAGAAACAATACCTATTCTCCTGAAGTTGTTTCAAAAAATAGAAACAGAAGGAAAACTACCAAACTCATTCTATGAGGCCAGCATTACCTTGATCCCCAAACCAGGAAAAGACCACATCAAAAAGGAGAATTACAGACCGATATCCCTGATGAATATGGATGCCAAAATTCTCAACAAGATCCTAGCTAATAGGATCCAACAGTACATTAAAGGATTATCCATCACAACCAGGTGGGATTCATCCCTGGGATGCAAGTGTGGTTCAACATTTGCAAATCAATCAGGGTGATAGAACACATTAATAAGAGAAGAGACAAGAATCATATGGTCCTCTCAATTGATGCAGAAAAAGCATTTGACAAAATACAGCATCCTCTCCTGATTAAAACTCTCCAGAGTGTAGGGATAGAGGGTACCTTCATCAATTTCATAAAACCCATCCATGAAAAGCCCACAGAAACATCATTCTCAATGGGGAAAAGCTGAGAGCCTTTCCCTTAAGATCAGGAACATGACAAGGATGCCCACTCTCACCATTATTGCTCAACATAGTACTAGACATCCTAGCAACAGCAATCAGACAGCAAAAAGAAATAAAAGGTATTCAATTTGGTAAAGAAGAAGTAAAATTCTGTCTCTCTTCGCAGATGACATGATACTTTATGTGGAAAACCCAAAAGATTCCACCCCCACATTACTAGAACTCATACAGCAATTCAGTAATGTGGTAGAATACAAAATCAGTGCACAGAAATCAGTTGCTTTCCTAAAAACTAGCAATGTAACTGTAGAAAGAGAAATTAGGGAATAGATTCCGTTTACAATAGCACCAAAAACCATAAGATCGCTTGGAATAAACCTACCCAAATAGGTAAAGGATCTATACTCTAGAAACTACAGAACACTTATGAAAGACATTGAAGAAGACACAAAAAGATGGAAAAAAAACATTCCATGCTCATGTATCAGAAGAATAAACATTGTTAAAGTGTCTCTGTTACCCAGAGCAATCTATACTTTCAATGGCATCCTGATCAAAATACCAATGCCATTTTTCAAAGAGCTGGAACAAACAACCCTAAAATTTGTGTGGAACCAGAAAAGACCCTGAATCACCAAGGAAATGTTGAAAAAGAAAAACAAAGCTTGTGGCATCATGTTGCCTGATTTCAAGCTATATTAGAAAGCTGTGATCACCAAGACAGCATGGTACCGGCCCAAAAACAGACACATAGATCAATGGAGTATGAAACTCTTTAACAAATATATTATTTTCTTTTGCCAGAGAGAAATAGAGAACAGAAACAGGAGAGTGGGAGGTAGAGGGAGAAGAAGGCTTCTACGTGAGGAAGGAGCCCAGTGCCAGACTTGATCCCAAGCCTTTGGGATTATGACCTAGATGAAAGGAGACGCTTAACCAACTGAGCCACCTGGGCATCCTGAGAATGCAACGTTAAACTAACATTGTTTCATGAAGATAGAAGTGTTTTCAATTGTATGTGTGGAACATAAAGAAAGTGCCAGGTATCTAAGTCTGAGACACAAGTCTATGTAGAATGCAACTTTCACCAATGTCTTGTTTCATCAAGATAGAAGTGTTTCAGATCAGTAGGAGGAGAAAGGGATAAAAAAAGGGGAGTAATCAGAAAGGGGAATGAAGCATGAGAGATTATGGACTCTGAGAAACAAACTGAGGGCTTCAGAGGGGAGAGGGTGGGGGAATGGGATAGGCTGGTGATGGGTAGTAAGGAGGGCATGTATTGCATGGTGCACTGGGGGTTATATGCAACTAATGAATCATGGAACTTTACATCAAAAACCAGGGATGTACTGTATGGTGACTAACATAATATAATAAAAAATATTATAAAAAAAGATAGAAGTGTTTCAAGTGTAAGTGTGGAAGCATAAGGTAGTGCCATGTACTTGTCTCTGAAAAATAAGACTGTGGAGAATGCAACTTTTAACTAACATCTTGTTTCATGAGGACAGAAATGTTTACAAATATATCTGTGAAAGCGTAAGGACAGTGCCACATATTTACCTCTGAGAAAATGTCTGTGGGGAATGTAAGTTTCAACTAAAATCTTGTTTCATGAAGATAGAAGTGTTTTCAAATGTATGTGTGGAAGCCTAAGGCAAGTGCAAAACACTAAACTCAATTAAATGACACTGTGTTGAAAGCATCTTTCAAATGACATCTTTTGAAATTAAGATAGTGGTGTTTTCAAATATATGTGTTGAGGCAGAAGGAAACAGCGTATATTTGACTCATTGAAAGAACATTGTATAACAGCAACTTTCAACTGACATCTTCCTTCATAAAGATAGAAACATTTTCCAATATATTTGTGAAACCATAGTAAATGTGCCATTATTTAACTCATTGAAACAGAACTGTGTAGAAAAGCATCTTCCAACTAACATCTATCATGATTTGAAATGTAGGACTTGGACCTTCTGGTTGCCATTCCCATTCTCTTGCTGTATGTCTAACTTGTTCTTCACTTACATTCAGGGGTGATGGGGCTGTACCTCACACAGACAGCATGCAGAGATTGATAGACCTTTTCTACTCTGTTCCTATGCTAAGCAAGAGCAATCAGTGTCTGATAATTTCAGAAAAGATGGCCTTCCTGCCCTAGAGCACTTGCTTTTTGGCCAGCTGGAGTAAGCCCAGGTATGGGTAGGGAGCTTGCCTCCCACCCCTGGCTGCCCAAGATATTTTCATTCTGGGGAGCAGATGTTTTGCACATGCCCGGTTTGCTCCAGGACCTGGTCAGTACAGAAAGAGCCCTTTCAGATACTTCCCCAAGGCATAGTTCCAAACACTTGAGCCTTGGCCTGAGCAACCACCTGATTTAACTGAACTGATCCTGCCTGGATACCCTGATTGGAAGGGCAGGAAAAACAGCAAGGGCCAGAAGCTTTCTTTCTCTTTCCCAAAGAAGAACACAGGATTTTTCTAACAGGGCTCCTGGGCGTGGTCAGTAGGGTTTTCCCTTTGCTCAAGCCTACAACTCTTTCTTAGTCTTGACACAACAAGCTTGCTAGGAAATTGTGCTAGTCACTTCATTTTCAACATTATCCCATTCTCTTTTCTAATGAGGGACTTTGGCTTTCAAGTACTTCATTTCCATCCCTTTGATGTTTTCTCAAACTAGGTTCTCCCTGATGGCCATCCAGATCGAATGTCCTAGAGTGATACCCTCTGTATTCAACTGGGAGTCTGGCCACGTCCTTGAGACTGTGGGACAGTTTGGGCCACAGGGCCCCTCTTATTTTGGCTTCTGAACTATTTTGACTTTGGCAGGATTAAGCATTTGAAGGTGCCCAATAGTGAATATTTGTGTGTAGGCATGGCCAAAGGATTTGGGGTGGGGAGCTGCCTTCATTTGTAGGGTAAGGGAAAACGAAGTTAGACATCTCATTCCCAGATTTATTTCATTCCCATTTGAAGTGTAGAACTCTGACTCTAATTGCAGATAGTCCCATTTTCTTGCTATTTTTCTAACAAGGTTTTGGTCACCATCAGGGGCCATGGTGCTGTCACTCACACAGCTAGCACCCAGGGAGGGGTGGTGAGTTCAAGTCTTGTCCTGTGCCAAGCAAGAGCAGTCAGAATCTGATATCCCAAAGGAAATATGGCACTCCTGTTCCTGAGCGCTTGATTCTTGGCCAGTTAGTTAAGTGCAATGATGGGTAGCCAGCTTGCCTCCATCCCCTAGCCGATCGAGACGCCTTCATTTTGAATAACAGACCATTCCCGCATGGGCAGCATGCTCCTGGAGCTGGTCAGTGCAAAAAGACTTTTTCAAGGAATACTTCACTGAGAAACAGTTTCAAATACTCGGTCATCAGGTGGGAGAACCAACCTGCTATCCCTGAATCACTGCTACCTTTAACCACTGATGGAAAAGCAGAAATAACAGCCACCACCAGAAGCATTCCTTCCCTTTATGGAGGAAGAATGCAAGGCTCTGGCTAAAGCTTTCCTGGGGTAGCACATGGCAGTTCCCCTTAACCCACAACCGTGGGTGATTCTTATTCCCAAAACTGCCAACCTGTTAGGAGAGTGTGCTAGTCACTTCATGCTCAACATTATCCAATTTTCATCCCTAATGAAGAATTTTTGCCCTCTGTGGATCTATTTCCATTCCTTTGCTCTTTTTTCAAACTAGGTTCTCCCTGGGGGCCATTCAGAGCTAGTGCCTCAGAGCTTTATCTTATGGTTTCAATGGAAGTGTGTGGCTGAATGCTTGTCACTATGGGATAGGTTAGGTCAAAATGCCTCTGGTAACTTGGCTTCAGAAGTAAATTATTATACACAAACAACGCATCATGGAACACTACATCAAAAACTAATGATGTACTGTATGGTGACTAACATAACATTAAAAAAATAAAAACTAACATAACATTAAAAAAATAAAAACAAAGTAATTAGGGTGTTAAATATGAAAAAAGAAGTACATTGACATCAGGAGGCCTAGAGAATTTGAAGGGCCTAGCAGAGAATGGTTGTGTGTAGGCTCTGGCAGAGGTTTGGGGAGGAAGCTGGCCTCATTTTGGGCACAAGTGGTAGATATCATATTGCAAGATGTATCCCATTACCACTTGACATTGGACTTTGGCACTCTTTGTAGTTATTCCCAAACAGTACTTACTGTTTCTCTAACAAGGGCTTGGGTCATCTTCATGGGCCATGGTGTTTTAACTCACAGAGCACCCAGGGATTGGTGGTGAGTTCCCACTCTGGACCTGTGCTGAGATAGAAAAATCAGAGTCTAATATTTGAAAGAAAAGTTTGCCCTTCTGGCCCTGAGCACTTGGTTCTTGGCCAGCTGAGGCAGCACAGAGGTGAGTATCTAACTTGCCACACTCTTGGCTGATTGAGATGCCTTCATTCTGAAGAACAGATGGATTGTGCATGGCCTACTATGCTCCAGGACCTTTTCAGTCAGAAATAGCTTTTTTGAGGAATAGTGTTCCAAATACCAGTTCCAAACATTTGATCATCAGCTGGAAGTTGCAGCCTGGTACCTCTGAATCACGCTGCCTCTATGCACTGAGGGAAAGGCAGAAAAACCTCCAGCTTCAGAAGCTTTCCCTCTCTTTGTGAAAAAAGAATGAAGTCCTCTTGGGGCACGTGGGTGGCTCAGTTGGTTAAGCATCTCACTCTTAATTTTGGCTCAGGTCATGATCTCATAGTTGTGAGACTGAGCTCCACATAGCACTCCACGTGGGTCATGGAGCCTGCTTGAGATTCTCTTTCTCCCTCTGTCCCTCCATCACCCTGTGTGCTCTTGCTCTCTCTGTCTCTATCTCTTCTCTCATTTGAAAATTAAAAAAAAAACACAAGAATGAAGGTCTCTTGTTTACTCAGTTCCCAGATGTAGCCAATGGAGGTTTCCCTTTGCCCAAGACCACTGGAGTTTCTTATTGCTAATATGGCCAGATTGTTTAGACATTGTGCTAGCCACTTCATTCTCAATATTATACCATTCTTGTCTCCATGAAGCACTTTGGGCCTCCATGTGTCCATTTCCATTTATTTGCTCTTTTTTCAAAATCAATTCAATCTAAGGGGTCATTCAGAAGTGTCTCAGAACCATATTTTATGTAATATAGGGAGTCTGGAAGAGTTCTTGGAACTGTGGAATACCTTGGACCACAGAGCCCCTTAACGTTGAGTTTCAGAACTCTGTGGATATCATGAAACCGAGGTAATTTGAATCAGCCCACCAGAGAATGTGTGTAGGTTTGGCTAGAGGATTTGGAAGGGAGCTGGTGTCATTTCTGGGGCATGGAGAAATTAAGTTGGACATATCTACCCCAAATTTATTCCATTCCCATTTGAAATGTAGAAATTTTCCCCTTGGAGTCAATAAAGAACCTTGCCTTCATGCATACATATACATCCCTGTGCTCTTTTTTCAAACTAGGTTCTCCTGGAGGTCCCTGAGAGCTAGTGTTCCCAGAACAATATTTTCTGATTTAAACTGGGAAATCTGACTAAGTCCCTGTGACTCTGAGATAGGTTATGCCACAGGCACCCTTGTAATTTGTCTTCAAAACAATATTAACATTAGGAAGCTACGTCATTTGAAGGAGCTCAGAAGTTTGTCTTTGTGTAGGCAAGGCCAGAGGTTTTGGGAAGGAGTTTGCCTCGTTTCTGGGGCTAGGGGAGCTGAAGTTAGACATCTCACCCCCAGAAAACTTTAATTTCTATTTGAAATGTAGAACTTTGGTCTTCCTTGAAGCCATTCCCATCCTCTTACTGTTTTTGTAACTAGGTTCACATTTAGGGGTAATACGGTTGACATCACACAACCAGTACCCAGTGTTGTTGGCAAGTTCCCACTTGGATCCTGTGCTATGTGAGAGCAATAAGTTTATGATAGCCAAAAGGAAAGTTTCCCCTTCTGTCTCTGAGACCTGGTTCTTGTCCTGCTGTTTGACATGCTGTGATTGGTAGCCAGCTTATTTCCCTTCCCTGCTAACAGAGATGTCTTGATTCTGAATAGCAGACAGTTCACACATGAGCAGTATGCTCCAGAACCTATTCAGTGTAGAAAGAGCTCTTTGAGGGAATACTGCTCCAATGACCATTTCTAAGTACATCTTCAGCCGGGAGAATTAATCTGCTAACCCTAAACCACTTGTTTTATTTTCCATAGGTCTGGAGAGACTGGAGAATCATTCAATCCAGAAGTTTTCCCTCTCTTTATGAAGGAAGAATGAAGGTCTCTTACATCCTTGGCTCCCAGGTGTAGCCAATGGAGATTTCCCATTACCCAAGACAACAGGTCTTTCTTATTCCTGAGACTGCTAGCTTGTTAAGAGATTTTTGTAGACACTTTATTCTCAACATGATTTTATTCTCAACACTAAGAAAGTCCTAACTTCCTCTGTGTCTATTCCCATTCCTTTGATCTTTTTTTTAAACTAGGTTCTCCAGAGTGAAGGCTTCTCACTCAGCCAGGGGAGGGAGGCGCCCTGGCTACCCATCCACACCTTTATCCAACGCAGTCATACAGCAAGCTCAGGGACAAGAGGGCCAACTCTTTTACAGGATAACAGACACTAATTCTGTCACATCACACAGGACCAGAGGCAGAACTCACCAGAATCACTACGTTCTGGCTGTGAGTAAAAGCACTTTCCAGCCTGAATGTGAACCAAGACCTAGACAGAAAATCAACAAAAGTATAGGAATGTACATAAGCAGGGCCAATAATCTATATTTAAATTGGCAATGGGATAAATCAGTAACAAGATGTCTAATTTTTTCCCTTACACAAGAAATGAGGTCAGCACCTTCTAAAATCTTCTGGCCAAGGAGAAAGGGGGGGAAAGATTGTGGAGGAGTACGGGACCCTATTTCAACTGGTCCATTGAGTTGGGCTGGATATCTACCCAGACCATTCTGAACACACATGAAATCAGCCTGAGATGTAAGAAGATAATCTGGATCTCTATAAATAGAACTTCTCCGGTGGTTGGTCTTGAGGTATGAAACAGGGAGCCCAGAGTCTGTGGGCAGATATCAGAAGATAAACGGAAGGGGGAGGGAGCCTCTATGCTCTTGCACTGGGAAGGCAAAAGCCCCCCACACTGGGAACAGGGCACAAACTCACAGAGAGGTAGCGGTGGGGAAAGGTCTTGAGAACACTGCACCAGACTGAAACCTGGAGCTCGAGAGCACGCGTGCAAACCAGCTGGTGGTTTTAGATGCACAAAGGGCAGAGATGTGCCCGGCCTTGGGAACGAGGACTGGGGGAGTGGCTGTGGGGTGCACAAACCAGGACTCTGAGGGTTTTTAGCAGCACAGACAGAAACAGAGTCAGTGTGGCCTGGAGAGCTCAGTGAAGAGCAGACTGAGACAGAGGTTTGGATATAGTTACTTCTGCTCTGACTCTCAGAAGAGACAATGAAAGCCACCAGGGAAAGCCACCAGAGAACAAAAGCCCCCCCCCCCAAAATGGGTTTTCACTGAGCCCATCCCTCTCCCCCCAGGGGACAGGGCAACTCAGCCCAAACAGGGTTGTCTGAGTATCAGCATGGCAGACCTCTCCCCCAGAAGGCAGACTGGAAGGACAAGAAGCCCACTTCCCTAAGGTCCCTATAAAACAGGTGCATCTTGCTTGGGTCCTGGTCAGTAATTTGGACTCTATACATTCCAGCAACTACACATCATCAAAATGACAAAGAAGAGGAACCCCCAGCAAAGGAAAGAGTCAGAGACTGTGGCTTCTGCCACAGAACTAACTGACATGGATATAAGCAAGATGCCACAAATGGATTTCAGAGTACAATTATCAAGATGATACCTAAGCTTGAGAAAAATATTAATGAGAATATAGAATCTCTAAGGGCTGAAATGAGATCTAATCTGGCAGAAATTAAAAATGCTATGAATGAAATGCAGTCTAAACTGGATGCTCTAACTGCCAGGGTAAATGAGGCAGAAGAACGAATTAGTGAGTTAGAGAATAAGATGATAGAAAAGAAGGAAAAAGAGGTGGCATGGGAAAAATGAATCCAATTTCAAGAAACTAAGCTGAGAGAGATTACTTACTCAATGAAACATTCCAATATCAGAATTATTGGGATCCTTGAGGGGGTGGAGAAAGAGAGAGGTCTAGAAGATATATTTGAGCAAATCATAGCTGAGAACTTCCCTAATCTGGGGAAGGAAACAGCATTCATTTCCAAGAGGCAGAGAGGACCCCTCCAAGATCAATGAGAACAGACCAACACCACGACATATAATAGTACAATTTGCAAATCTTAGATCCAATGAAACTATCTTGAAAGCAGCAAGGGGGAAGAGGTTTCTTGTGTACAGAGGGAGGAACATCAGAATAATGTCAGACCTGCCCACAGAGACCTGGCAAGCCAGAAAGAGCTGGCAAGACATCTTCAGGGTATTAAATGAGAAGAACATGCAGTCAAGGATACTTTATCCAGAATGGATGGAAAGACAAGGCACTTCCAAGACCGGCAGAAACTGAAAGAATATGTGACCACCAAGCCAGCCCTACAAGAAATATTAAGGGGTGTTCTATAAAAGGAGAAAGACCTCAAGAGTGATACAGAACATAAATTTACAGAGACAATCTACAGAAACAATGACTTCACAGACAACATGATGATATTAAAATCATATTTCTCAATAATCACTCTCAATGTGAATGGCCTAAATGCTCACATAAAATGCAACAGATTGCAAATTGGATAAAAAGATATGACCCATCCACATGCTGTCTACAAGAGACTCACTTTGAACCTAAAGGTATATCCAGACTGAAAGTAAAGGGATGGAGAACAATTTTTCATGCCAATGGACTTCAAAAGAAAGCTGGGATAGCAATTCTCATATCAGACAAGTTCGATTTTAAGCTAAAGACTGTAGTTAGAGATATAGAAGGACACTATATCATTATTAAAGGGTCTATCCAACAAGACAATCTAACAATTATAAATATCTATTCCCCCAACATGGGAGCAGCCAACTACATAAGCCAATGGTTAACCAAAATAAAGAGACATATTGATAATAATATGCTAATAGTAGGGGACCTCAACACTCCACTCTCAGCAATAGACAGATCATCTAAGGAGAAGATCAGCAAAGACACAAGACCTTTGAATGACAGACTGGACGAGATGGACCTCATAGATATATACAGAACATTCCACCCTAAAACAACAAAATACTTATTCTTTTTGAACACACATGGAACTTTCTCCAGAATAGACCATATACTGGGTCACAAACAGGTCTCAACTGATACCAAAAGATTGAGATTATTCCCTGCATATTCTCAGACCACAATGCTTTGAAACTGGAACTCAATCATAAGAAAAAATTTGGAAGAAACTCAAACACTTGGAAGCTAAGGACCATCCTGCTTAAGAATGTTTGGGTAAGCCAGGAAATTAAAGAAGAACTAAAGCAATTTATGGACCAAATGAGAACCAAAACACATCCATCCAAAACCTGCAAAGGCGGTCCTAAAGGGGAAATACATAGCCTTCCAAGCCTCACTCAAAAGAATAGAAAAATCTAAAATACAGACCCTATACTCACACCCTAAACAACTGGAGATGGGACAAAAGAACAGGCCTAAGCCATGCACGAGAGGAGAAATAATTAAGATTAGAGCAGAGATCAATGAATTAGAAACTAGAAATACAGTAGAGCAGATCAACGAAACTAGTAGCTAGTTCTTTGAAACAATAAGATTGATAAACCACTCTCCAGACTTATCCAAAAGAAAAGAGAAAGGGGGGCGCCTGGGTGGCTCAGTCGTTAAAGCATCTGCCTTTGGCTCAGGGCGTGATCCTGGCGTTCTGGGATCGAGTCCCACATCGGGCTCCTCCGCTGGGAGCCTGCTTCTTCCTCTCCCACTCCCCCTGCTTGTGTTCCCTCTCTCACTGGCTGTCTCTATCTCGTCAAATAAATAAATAAAATCTAAAAAAAAAAAAGAAATTATTGTTTAATCCAAGGTCACAAAGATTTATGCTTGTGTTTTCTTCTAAGAAATTCATAATTTTAGCTATCACGTGTATATATATGATCCATTTTGAGCGTTAGAAATTATTATCAGCCACTATATGTCAATAAATTAAGCAACCTGGAAGAAATGGATGCCTTCCTGGAAACCTATAAACTACCAAGACTGAAACAGGAAGAGACTGATGTCAGGCTCCCTGCTTAGCAGGGAGTCTTCTCCCTCTCCCTCTGCCACTTCTCCTGCTTGCACTTGATTTCTTGCTCTCTCTTTCTCTCTCTACTAAATAAATAAATAACTAAATAAATTTTCTAAAAAATAATAAATAATAAAAACAGATTAATTCTAAGAAAAAGGAAGAGACTGACAACCTAAATAGGCCAATATCCAGTAACAAGATTGGAGGAGTGATCAAAAATCTCCCAAAATACAAGAGTCCAGGGCCTGATTGATTCCCTGGGGAATTCTACCAAACATTTAAAGAAGAAATAATACCTACTCTTCTGAAGCTATTTCAAAAAAAAAAAAAAAGAAAAGAAAAGAAAGAAAGAAACAGAAGGAAAACTACCAAACTCATTCCATGAGGCCAGTATTACCTTGATCCCCAAACCAGGAAAAGACCACATCAAAAAGGAGAATTACAGACCGATATCCCTGATGAATATGGATGCCAAAATTCTCAACAAGATCCTAGCTAATAGGGTCCAACAGTACATTAAAGGATTATCCATCACAACCAGGTGGGATTCATCCACGGAATGCAAGCGTGGTTCAACATTAACAAATCAATCAGGGTGATAGAACACATTAATAAGAGAAGAGACAAGAATCATATGGTCCTCTCAATTGATGCAGAAAAAGCATTTGACAAAATACAGCATCCTCTCCTGATTAAAACTCTCCAGAGTGTAGGGATAGAGGGTACCTTCATCAATTTCATAAAACCCATCCATGAAAAGCCCACAGAAATATCATTCTCAATGGGGAAAAGCTGAGAGCCTTTCCCTTAAGATCAGGAACATGACAAGGATGCCCACTCTCGCTATTATTGCTCAACATAGTACTAGACATCCTAGCAACAGCAATCAGACAGCAAAAAGAAATAAAAGGTATTCAATTTGGTAAAGAAGAAGTAAAACTCTGTCTCTCTTCATAGATGACATGATACTTTATGTGGAAAACCCAAAAGATTCCACCCCCACGTTACTAGAACTCATACAGCAATTCAGTAATGTGTCAGGATACATAATCGATGCACAGAAATCGGTTGCATTTCTATAAACTAACAGTGAGACTGAAGAAAGAAAAATTAGGGAATAGATTCCATTTACAATAGCACCAAAAACCATAAGATCGCTTGGAATAAACCTACCCAAAGAGGTAAAGGATCTATACTCTAGAAACTACAGAACACTTATGAAATACATTGAAGAAGACACAAAAAGATGGAAAAGCCTCCCATGCTCATGGATCAGAGGAATAAACATTTAATAATAAACAATTTAAATTGTCCATGCTACCCACAGCAATCTTCTATACTTTCAATACAATCCCAATCAAAATACCAATGACATTTTTCAAAGTGCTGGTACAAACAATTCTAAAATTCATGTGAAATCAGAATAGACTCCAAATTGCCAAGGAAATGTTGAAAAAGAAAAGCAAAACTGGTGGCATCACATTGCCTGATTTCAAGCTATATTACAAAGCTGTGATCACCAAGACAGCATGGTACTGGCACAAAAACAGACACATAGATCAATGGAACAGAATAGAAAGCCAAGATATGGACCCTCAACTCTATGGTCATCTAATTTTCTACAGTGTAAGCAGAAAAAAATATCCAATGGAAAAAAGACAGTCTCTTCAATAAAAGGTGCTGGGAAAATTGGACAGCTATATAGAGAAGAATGAAACGCAAGCATTCTCTCACACCATACACAAAGATAAATTCAAAGTTGATGAAATACCTCAATGTGAGACAGGAATCCATCAAAATCCTAGAGGAGAACATAGGCAGTAACCTCTTCATTATTGGCCACAGCAACTTCTTTCATGACACGTCTCCAGAGGCAAGGGAAACAAAAGCAAAACTGAACATCTGGGACTTCATCAAGATTTAAAGCTTCTGCACAGCAAAGGAAACAGTCAACAAAACAAAGAGGCAATCCATGGAATGGGAGAAGATATTTGCAAATGACACTATAGATAAAGCACTGGTATCCAAGATCTATAAAGAACTTCTCAAACTCAATACCCAAGAAACAAATAAATCAAAAAATGGGCAGAAGTTATGAACAGACACTTTTCCAATGAAGACATAGGAATGGCTAATAGATACATGAAAAAATGTTCAAAATAATTAGCCATCAGAGAAATTCAAATCAAAACCACATTGAGATACCACCTTACACCAGTTAGAATGGCAAAAATTGACAAGGCAGGAAACAACAAATGTTGGGGAGGATGTGGAGAAAGGGGAACCCTCTTCACTGTTGGTGTGAATTGAAGTTAGTACAGCCACTTTGGAAAACAGTGTGGAGGTTCCTCAGAAAGTTAAAAATTGAGCTACCCTATGACCAGCAATTGCACTAGTAGGCATTTACCCCAAAGATACAGATGCAGTGAAAAGAAGGACCATATGCACCCCAATGCTCATAGCAGCAATGTCCACAATAGCCAAACTGTGGAGTGAACCAAGATGCCCTTCAAAAGACAAATGGATAAAGAAGATGTGGTCCATATATACAATGGAATATTACTCAGCTATTAAAAAGGACGATTACCCAACATTTGCATGTTGGAAATTATGCTAAGTGAAATAAGTCAAGCAGAGAAAGACAATTATCATATGGTTTCACTTATTTGTAGAACATAAGGAATAGCAGGGAGATCATTAGGAGAAGGAAGGGAAAAATGAAGGGGGGGAAGAAAGGGGGAGATGAACCATGGACACTATGGACTCTGGGAAACAAATGAAGGGTTTCAGAGGGGAGGAGAGTGGGGGGATGGGCTAGCCTGGTGATGGGTATTAAGGAGGGCATGTATTGCATGGAGCGCCGGGTGTTATATGAAAACAACGAATCATTGAACACTACATCAAAAGCTAATGATGTACTGTATGGTGACTAATATATCATAATAATAAAAATAAATAAATAAATAAATAAATAAATAAATAAATAAATAAATAAAATCCTCTGGCCAAGCCTACACACACACATTCACTGCTTGGAACCTTTAAATGCCTTAGGTCTCCTCATGTGAACATAGTTTTGGAGAGTACATTTAAAGGGGGTTCTGTGACCCACAATTCTGCGCAGTCACAAGGAATCTTCCAGACTTCTCAGTTTAAAGAAGAGGATATTGCTCTACTCTAGATCCAAATGGCGCACAAGGTGAACCTAGACAGGAAAAGAGCGAGAGGATGGAAATTGATATGTGGCGGGCCAAAAGAGTATGGAAAAGGATATATGGTGGGCCAGTTTATTAGAGATGAGATGAGACATGATGTTTTAATTGAAGTGACTAGGATAATCTCCTAGCAACACAATTCTCATTCCCAGGAATGGGAAACAACTGTGGGCTTGGGTAAAGGGAAACCTCCATTGCCTACACCTGGGAGCACTGTCAGCAAAAACTCTGCATTCTTCCTTCAGAAAGAGAGGGAAATCTGGTATTAGTTTTTTTGATTTGCCCTTCCCATGAATGGTTAGAGGCTGCAGTGATTCAGGTATAGTAGCTTGGGACTCCCAGCTGATGCTCAAGGTTTTGGATGCAGGCCTTGGTACAATATTCCTTGAAAGGGCACCTCCTGAGCTCACCAGATCCTCCAGCATGCAGCATATAGGTGAATTTTCTGTTCTTCAGAAAGTTGAACTTGACTCAAGTTGAAGGAGAGGATGGCCACCTTTCTTTTGGGATATCAGACATGGGTGCTCTCACTTACCACAGGACTGAAGGAGGAATTCACAACCAATCCTTGGGTGTTGGCTATATGAGTAAAAACCCTTGCCCCCTTGAATGTAATGGTATCTCAGCATCCTGGGAGGAGTGGGAGTAATAAGGGAGCACTGAATTCAGAATGAATGGGACCTTAAGTGATAGAAAGAGGAGGCCAGGAGGAAAAGGAAGAAGCAATGTGCCTCAGAGCAGGACATGTGAACACACAGGCAAGCTCCCTGGGTGTTTTCCCAGGTTTTCAATATGTAATGATGTCTATGTTTGTACAACACCACAGGAAAAAAGGAAAAAATACCGTTTCTCTTACACTTACAGATCTCATGGGCTCTTGGGGCAAATCTCACATGATTTCAGTCCAAATCTTGGGAGATTTCATCTAAATCTCATGAGATCTCAGGCCCAGCCAGCAAGATGTAGGGTCAAAACTCCTGAGATCTCTAGTCAAATCTCCCGTACCCTTGGGAGGAACTGGCACACCCTACCAGAGCCTGCTTTATGCTCCATATATAGGAAGGGATGGCACATGCTAGGATTGGGCACAACTTCCAATATTTCAGGTTTCAGAATTGCTCCCATACACAACCTGCAGGAAGACACAAAGTGTCTTACACCTAAATTCCTGGTGTTTCAGCATCCTGGGTGAAGAGCAGGTAAGAAGGGAGCATTGAATTCAGGATGAATGGGCCCTGTGGTGTCTTATTCACTGAACCATAGGTGATAGAAACAGGAAGGCAGGAGGGTGTGTCTGGTGGCCATCTGGATGTCTTCTTTAGAGAGAGACATGTCTATTCATGTCTTCAGCCCATGTTTTAGTTGGATTGTTCTTTGTCAGGGTATTCAGGCCCTTTTAAGTAGAGGATCTTGGGCAGGTGCAGAGGTCACATGCCAAGAATTCAGCCCCGTTAATGGAACATCAAGCCTACTTACTATAGATTAAAAAGTTTGATTCTTGTACCTAATACACTATTCTCAAAAAAATGTTTAGTTTATTTCCATTTAGAAATGACTTACCATATATTTGTTGCAAATAAATACAGCATGCATTGATATTTTTTACATAAATGTTTATAGAAGCTTTATTCATAATCACCAAAAAATGGAAACAACCGAAGGATCTTTCATTGGGTGAATGTAAAACAAAATGGTGTATCCATATAGTGGGACACCAAAAAGAAACAACATGGATGAATCTCAGAGAATGACATTATGCCCAAATAATCTCAAAGAAACGAGCCTCCAGCAGTCACATCATGCATGATTACATTTATGTGACACCTTAGAAAAGGCAAATACACAGGGAAGAACAGATTCCTGTTGGCAGAGGCTTGGGTGAGCCAAGGGCTTGACTACAAAGGGCAAACATGAGAGAATATTTCAGAGTATGGAACTGCTTTGTGTTCTGATTGTGGAGCTGGTTACATAAAACCATACATGTATCAAAACCCTTAGAACTGGGGTGCCTGGGTGGCTCAGCTGTTAAGCATCTGCCTTCAGCTCAGGTCATGATCCCAGGGTCCTGGGATCGAGCCCCGCATGGGGCCCCCTGCTCAGCGGGAAGCCTGCTTCTCCCTCTCACACTGCCCTTGCTTGTGTTCCCTCTCTTGCTGTCTCTCTCTGTCAAAAAAACACAAAAACCCTTAGAACTATTAATTTTATAGCATGCTAATTTCATAGTATGTGAATTTAAGAATTTTTTTGGTGAAAAAATATATATTTCCAAATAAATTACTCTTAAAAATTATTTTTTTAAAAGATTTATTTATTTTAGAGGTGGAGGAGGGGCAGAGGGAGAGCGAGAGAGAATTTTAAGTAGACTCTGCACTGAGTGCAGACCCCAACATGGGGCTCAATCTCACAACCCTGAGATCACAACCTCAGGTGAAACCAAAAGTTGGGCACTTAACCAACTGTGCCACCCAGGCACCCTTAAAAAGTACTTTAAAAGACATTTTCCCTTTGGGTTTCTGCCAGAAAGGAAGTGTTGGGGGGCTCTGCCCTATCAGTCCTGATATTCTGTGGGTCTGTTTTCCCATCTGTAAAATGAGAATATCAGTCCAGAGCAGTGATTTTTTCATTCATTTTTCTCCCCAGTTGCATCCCTAGGCAGTCCCTTTGTAGAAGTGGGGCAGAGGTATGTTTGGAGGGAAAGAATATTCATCCTCCACTGGGCTCTGGGCACAGCACTGCATCAATTGTGCTTTTCTTTCTCTCATATATTGTTTGTCTGCAGACCTCTTGATTAGAACAGCTGATCCCAAGCCACATCTTCAGGCACCTAGGAGCATGAACAATCCCAGATTCCAGGGCCTAGTTGGTAGGACCAACTGGTCTGTCCCTTAGGCACATGCCTCCATGGATCTTAGTAGTTAGCCAGACTGGTGTGCTAATTTAGTGGTCAGTGATTCTAAACAAGACATTTGAGGGGAGCTGGAATCATGCTTCTTACCCACAACCCTTGGATACACATGGATTAAACACAATGGGAACTCTGAAAAGGCTGCTGAGTCTAGGCTTCCACTCCTTTAGGGTCTGAAATGACCTTAAATTTTTTACCTCCCATAGGATGATTTTCTAGAAGAGTACTTTGTAAACAATAAAGGACCATACACAGATGGGGAAAACACTGTTATGAGGATGAGTACGCTGACCACAGACCAGAAGTGCCTGAGAGCATCATTAATTATAAGAGTCATCCTTTACTCTAGATTGCTAATCCTTGCCAATGATTGCTAGTCTTAACAACAACCAATGATCGCTATCCTCACAAGAACCCTGTGAAAGAAGGGCTGTCATTGCTTTGATTGGTAAGGAAACTAAAGCTCCAAAAAGCCCCAGATCACATGAAGAAGAGATGACAAAGATGACAGAGCTGGGCCCACAGCTCTAACCTTCTGAGCCAAGGCCTGTGGAAGGAAACTTGAGGCCTGACATCAAGCCTGACCTCTCAGCACATGCCCCAGAGAAAGGGACTAACACACCTTTCATCAAAGGCTGGTGGCAGGTCACCCAAGTCACCCTGAGATTTTGCCATCTGGAACACCACTCAAAATTAAAAAAAAAATTTCATATAAGGAAATATTTTCTTTAAAAACTGTTTTTTTTTTTTTTTGCTTAACTCCAATCCATAAACCCAGAGTTAAGTCACTATGGTTGAAGTTGAGGGCAAGGGCAGCCTGCAGCTCTGAGGGCTCCTAGAATACTATTTAAAGGCCACTTATGGGGGCGCCTGGGTGGCACAGAGGTTAAGCGGCTGCCTTCGGCTCAGGGCGTGGTCCCGGCGTTATGGGATCGAGCCCCACATCAGGCTCCTCTGCTATGAGCCTGCTTCTTCCTCTCCCACTCCCCCTGCTTGTGTTCCCTCTCTCACTGGCTGTCTCTCTCTCTGTTGAATGAATAAATAAATAAAATCTTTAAAAAAAATAAAGGCCACTTATGAAGTAGATTAGCACATATTGTGAGAGATACAGAAGGTGCCATGACACCTAAGGCTCTGGCTTTAGGTTCCAAAGAATAAGGTGGGATTCTGGCTGACTTGCTCCTGCATAGTCAGCCTAGGGAAAGCTGTGGAATTCCAGGCCTGCCACATGCATTGGACTTTGAGAGGACAACGCCTGCTCTGTGAATAGGCCCCAGCAGTCATGCCCTGGCACTCACTGGTTGGAAATATTTTCACCATCTCAGGTTTAGTGAGTTTTATTCTTCAAAGAAATGGATTATAAGGTTAAAAACTACAGTTTCCCTCCTTTTTTTCTTGCCCTTATAAAAGCCATCATCTGATTTTCTGTATCAACAAAAGTAGAATGTTCAAGTTCAGATCTTGGTGTAGGATCAACGGCAGATCCGCACCTCTGACCCCGGGGGCAGGGCTAGCCAGGATGGCTCACCGTTTGGCTGCCATCAAAGCGACCTCCTTCTCATAGGCGCCAGTGCTCATGCCCATAGAGGAACTGACCATGTGCGCAGTGTTCTTGCCAAACAGCTGGAACTGTTTGTGGCTGTTAGTGGCTCAGCCGTTCCTGAAAGCCGTTGTTGGGCAGGGAGCGGGACAGAAGCACCACCCGGTCCAGGCGCGGGAGTCGGCAGGACTGTGGCTGGTAGGCTTTCAGAGGTGCCGGGTGGAGGGCGGCAAAGGAGCAGAGCAGAGATGGTGACCCCGCTTCACCTCCACATGATGGGAGCACTCGGCAATGGAGCCCTCAAAGTCGCAGGGGCTTGAGATGAGTGCGTCGGTCAAGGCACCTGCACGTACTGGATGTCCTCGTATAAGGTGTTCTCCGCCTCCACCGAGACGTTGATGACCGTGGTGATCTGGCTGCTGGACAGCTTGAGCTTGTTGCTGACAGCCACACCATTGCTGATGTACAGGCTGCTGGTGACCTGTGAGAGGCCGTTGGCGCAGGCTGCCAGAACCAAACTGGGAGGGCACCCAGGCTGCGGTCAGCAACCAGCAAGGAGCGAAGGCTGCATCTTTCTGTAGGACTGAGGCCTCTGAAAACTCAACGGTCAGCGGGGGGGTGGGGTGGGGCGCTGATTAAAGGCATAGCCATGCCATGAAGTCTCAGGAAAGGGTCCGGGAGAGAGAAGACAGGTCACGACCTTGCAGCCACAGTTCCTACCGGCAGTGCTCTGGTTTCCATGGTAGGCACAGATAGGCTGTGCCTGGTCTAGGTTGAAACCCTGGCTTCTGCTCCCTGGCCGGCACCACCCACGCTGGCTCACCGGGTTACCTGCCCACGATCCCGCAGCCCCACTGAAGCCCTGACGGAAATTGACACTGAATTTTGTAAGGCATTTTAAATAAAATTAAGTAATTCCTCCAACTTTCTTAAGGCGTTGAAATGCAGCTTGCTATTTCCTTTAAGGACAAACAGAGGAAAACTAATTTAGTCTATGGTATTAGACATTAAATTCGAAACAAAAACTGTTGCAAGTAGGAGTGTTTGACTTTGTAATGGATCTTAAAGAAAAAACTCTCTCTGGAACTTTAAGATGGGATTTCAGTAAGGTCCACCTAAACAGCTCTATGAGAGTTGGGCCCCAAAAGCCAAATGAAAGACTCCCAAAAAGCAACCCAGAAGTCAGAGAAAATGTCCTCAGCTATATAGAATGTTTTACTACTTTTTAAGAGATATCTGTGTCTCCATAAAAGCAAATATCTACATTAGCTCATTGTTCTCAAGTGCCTGGATGGTTCACCACTGGCTGCTGATGTTACTGATGTTATTTAGGATTCATGATTCACCACACTGCAGCCTAGAGGCTTCTGAGGGAACATGACCCTGCCAACACCTTGATTTTGGACTTCTAGCCTCCAGAACTGTGAGAGAATAAATTTCTGTTGTTTTAAGCCATCCAGTTTGTGTGTGATACTTTGTTACGACAGCCCTAGGGAACTCATACACCTTCTAGTCTTTCACTCATGAAAGCATACCTCAATCCAAGCAATTGAGTGGGACAATAGTAGGACAAGCTTTGAATTCACTCCTTGAAACCAACATTATTCCCCAAACATCACTATTTTAAGTGTAATCCGTAACAAATTACTGTGACACTCTTTGCAACCAATTACAATACCTCAGAACAATTTACTGCCTGAGCCAGGAACTGTTAACCCAACACTTTCATTTTACTGAGGAAATGAGCTACAAAGAGGCCAAATGGCTAACCAAAGGTGACATTGCAATTTAACTGTATTCCTTACCATGCCTGGCCCACCATCTTCTAGCCAAGTTCCTTGAGTACCGGTAGAAAAAGACAACCTAAGGAATGTAGAAGACACCTTAGCATTGCTCACATCAGTCCCTAAATTTCACCCTCTGACTCCAGTTTAAAATATTTTGTGCAAGATGGGTGAATACTGAGACTTCCATAGGCAATTGTGCTCTCAACTGTGACTCTGAAGTCTAATAAAGTGATTCATTCAGGCTGCTCAGTGTGTTGGAGACACACTGGATGCCTGCTCAGTGTGTTGGAGATTAGGATGTGATACAATATCCCATGTCAAGGCATAGACATTGGGCAAGAGAGGAAGAGCATCACCACTTTTATATTGCTACTGAAAGACTCAATTATTATTATACCCTCCTTGAATAAAAAGACCAAGGGTGAGTTTATCAATAAGCCTGCTATATAATTTTGAAGTGAGAATTTCTTTGCACCTCAAATAAGAATCTAGTACAGGCTTCAAAAGGTAGCCAAGACAAAATGTCAAAAATCAAAAAAGGGACTTATAAGTGCAATTAACTAATATTTTTAGCCTTGAAAGATGTCCTTTCTGTTAGGGTGCCTGTCCAACAAGATGACTTTGCTGACCTAGATTTCTCACTGTAATAGTCCTATTTGCTTCCTGCTTATATATAAGTGCTAATTTAGTTCTCATTCATGTTTCACAAAATAATGTATCTCCTACTTTTGAGACATAACAGTTATAAGAAACTAACTGTTCTGCCAGTAAAAAGTTCCCATCTACTCTTTTCTTAGAAGAAATTAAAGAATCACATAGGTAAATTAAACATTCAAATAACACCCCAAAGGCGAGTCCAAAAACTCATCAAATAATCTGGTACTGGAGTTTGGGTCTAAATACCTGAGTTAAAGTGTGATAACACCCCTGAGGCTCTACATGGGGAAAGAATCTGGGGGCAATGCTGAGAGATGTAAAGGGTGCAGAAAAGCCAACAGATCTGCCTTCTAGTCAAATGGGTTGCAGTGGTATCTTTTTTTAATGTACTTTTATATTAATATATTTCTTTTAGAAGGAATAAAAACTACATTTTGTGTAAAATATCTTAGATCTATGATGTCTTAACTTCTGGTTATACACGTGTCTGGTTTGCTGCAAATCCATTTTCTAACTAAGTGCGTACTGGCACTACTAATTCCAATTTTGTGTAGATAGGCGCATTCTCCAATTCCAATTATTTTAAACCAACCACTGTATATGGTTCCATTTATCCACTTCCAGGTCTGTCCTGGTTCTCGACTCAATCCAATCCAATATTGAGAATGGTGAGAATATCATTTCAGGAAATCCAGTTCTTTGTGGTGTTGAAGACAGCAAGAGTGGCTGCATGAGAGGCACAGAAGTTCTGGCTTGCTGTCCAGGTTCTTGTATTTTCAGAAAAATAGAAGCACTTTCCCAGGTAGCCAATCCAGCCATTCAAGCACAACATACGTTCAGTGGAAGATTTGTGTTTTTCGACTGCTAAAATTGTGGCCAGTGTAGTTATCAAAATCACCAGGAAGAAGATGACATGGTGATAATTTTAGAGCTACAAAGTCTCTCTTTATTCCCTTTTGAGGGTCCTTGTGACTTTCCAGTAAGGTTCAAAGTGATAAAATGTGAAGACTGGGAATCTATATGAGAGGAAAAAATGAAGGCTAAGAATCAAGCACAAAGAACGCCAAGAATAAAACAGAAAACAAGGAGGTCCTAGGCAATTTAATAAAACTGAAAAGTCCTAAATGTCAGTGTGTCAAAGTGGACTAAAGATATGATGAAGTGTTTTTCTTAATGCACACAGCTGACTTTATTTATATACTAAACAAGAAGGGTGATTTGGTCTATAAAAAAGTTGGTCTTCTCAACACCACTTACCTCCTTAGCTGATCACATTACTCTGACTTATTCTAGTCTGTAAATATACATGCCCTGTCCTCAACCCTGAAACAGTGTAAAGTACATGTTATCCATTATAGAATTGCTGTGATTGACTGGATCAGTAGGAGACAAAAGGACTAAGACCTGGCAATCTATTGTCTAGCCAGCAGCCAATCAAAATACTTCCTCAAGAATTTTGGTTAAGAGATATCCCAACTGTACTCAGTGGGTAGAACATAATTCAACTAAAGAGCCATGTGACTTTGAGCTCACTGTTTCGGCACAGACAGATATATAAATAGTGGACACTAGCTGCAGAAAAAGAGAATGGACCAACATAAAGAAAGAGGCAAACACTTGAGAGCCTGTGATTTAAGAAATAGTGAAAGGGAGAGATGGGAAGAATACCTCTCTTGGTAACCGACGGCATAACATTCTTCCATTTTATCACCTTGTGTCTTTTTTTAAAAATTTAAAAAAAATTTTTACTTTTTAATAATAATTTTTTATTATGTTATGTTAGTCACCACACAGTACATCTTCAGTTTTTGATGTAGTGTTCCATGATTCATTATTTGCATATAATACCCAGTGCACCATGCAATACGTGCCCTCCTTAATACCCATCACCAGCCTATCCCAGTCCCCCAGCCCCCTCCCCTCTGAAGCCCTCACTTTGTTTCCCAGAGTCCATAGTCTCTCATGGTTTATTACCCCTTCTGTTTGCCCCCCCTTCATTCTTTCCTTCCTTCTCCTACCGATCTTCCTGCTATTTCTTATGTTCCATAAATGAGTGAAACCATATGATAATTGTCTTTCTCTACTTGACTTATTTCACTTAGCATAATCTCCTCCAGGCCCGTCCATGTTGCTGCAGATGTTGGGTAATCGTTCCTTCTGATGGCTGAATAATATTCCATTGTATAAATGGACCACACTTTCTTGATCCATTCGTCTATTGAAGGGCATCTCGGCTCCTTCCAAAATTTAGCTATTGTGGACAATGTTGCTATGAACATTGGGGTGCCTATGGCCCTTCTCTTCACTACGTCTGTATCTTTGGGGTAAATACCCAGTAGTGCAATTACTGAATCATAGGATAACTCTATTTTTAACTTTTTAAGGGACCTCCACACTGTTTTCCAAAGTAGCTGTACCAACTTACATTCCCACCAACAGTGTAAGAGGGATCCCCTTTCTCCACATCCTTTCCAACATTTGTTGTTTCCTGCCTTGTCAATTTTTGCCATTCTAACTGGCGTAAGGTGGTATCTCAATGTGGTTTTGATTTGAATTTCCCTGATGGCTAATGATTTTGAACATTTTTTCATGTGTCTGTTAGCCATTTGTATGTCTTCATTGGAAAAGTGTCTGTTTATATCTTCTGCCCATTTTTTGATTTGATTATTTGTTTTTCGTGTATTGAGTTCAAGAAGTTCGTTGTAGATCTTGGATACCAGTCTTTTATCTGTAGTGTCATTTGCAAATATCTCCATTCCGTGGGCTGCCTCTTAGTTTTTTTGACTGTTTCCTTGGATGTGCAGAAGCTTTTTATCTTGATGAAGTCCCACAAGTTCATTTTTGCTTTTGTTTCCCTTGCCTCTGGAGATGTGTCATGAAAAAAGTTGCTATGGCTGATGTCAAAGAGGTTGCTGCCTATGTTCTCCTCTAGGATTTTGATGGATTCCTGTCTCACATTGAGGTCTTTCATCCATTTGGAGTTTATCTTTGTGTATGGTGTGAGAGAGTGGTCAAGTTTCATTCTTTTGTCTATAGTTGTCCAATTTCCCAGCACCATTTTCTGAACAGACTGTCTTTTTTCCACTGGATGTTTTTTCCTGCTTTGTCAAAGATTATTTGCCCAAAGAGCCAAGGGTCCATTTCTGGGTTCTCTATTCTGTTCCATTGGTCTATGTGTCTGTTTTTGTGCCAGTACCATGCTGTCTTTGTGATCACAGCTTTGTAGTACCACTTGAAATCTGGCAACGTGATGCCCCCAGCTTTGTTTTCCCTCTTCGACAATTCCTTGGCAATTCGGGGCCTTTTCTGGTTCCACACAAATTTAAGGGCTGTTTGTTCCAGTCTTTGAAAATGTCATTGGTATTTTGATCAGGATGGCATTGAAAGTGTAGATTGCTCTGGATAGCATAGACATTTTCACTATGTTTATTCTTCTGATCCATGAGCATGGTGCTGTAGGCTTTTCATAGATGGTTTTTATGAAATTGAGGAATGTACCCTCTATCCCTGCAGTCTGAAGGGTTTAATCAGGAAAGGATGCTGTATTTTGTCAAATGATTTTTCTGCATCTATTGAGAGGATCATATGGTTTTGACACTTTTCTTGTTGATGTGATCTATCACACTGATAGACTTGCATCTCAGGGATGGATCCCACTTGGTCATGATGGATAATCCTTTTAATGTACTGTTGGATCCTATTAGCTAGGATCTTGTTGAAAATTTTGGCATCCATATTCATCAGGGATATCGGTCTGTAATTCTCCTTTTTGATGGGGTCTTTGCCTGGTTTGGGGATCAAGGTAATACTGGCCTCATAGAATGAGTTTGGGAGTTTTCCTTCTGTTTCTATTTTTTGAAACAGCTTTAGGAGAATAGGCATTATTTCTTCTCTGAATGTTTTGTAGAATTCCCCGGGAAAACCATCAGTCCCTGGACTCTTGTTTTTGGGGAGGTTTTTTTTTTTTTTTAAATGATTTTTTATTATATTATGTTAGTCACCATACAGTACATCCCCGGTTTCCGATGTAAGGCTCGATGATTCATTAGTTGTGTATAACACCCAGTGCACCATGCAATACGTGCCCTCCTTACTACCCATCACCGGTCTGTCCCATTCCCCCAACCCCCTCCCCTCTGAAGTCCTCAGTTTGTTTCTCATAGTCCATAGTCTCTCATGTTTCATTCCCCCTTCTGATTACCCCCCCTTTCTTTATCCCTTTCTTCCCCTACCGATCATCCTAGTTCTTATGTTCCATAGATGAGAGAAATCATATGATAGTTGTCTTTCTCTGCTTGACTTATTTCACTTAGCATTATCTCCTCCAGTGCCATCCATGTTGTAGCAAATGTTGAGAACTCGTTCTTTCTGATAGCTGAGTAATATTCCATTGTATATATGGACCACAACTTCTTAATCCAGTCATCTGTTGAAGGGCATCTCGGCTCCTCCCACAATTTAGCTATTGTGGACATTGCTGCTATGAACATTGGGGTGCATATGGCCCTTCTCTTCACTACGTCTGTATCTTTGGGGTAAATACCCAGTAGTGCCATGGCTGGATCATAGGGTAGCTCAATTTTTAACTTTTTAAGGGACCTCCACACTGTTTTCCAGAGTGGCTGTACCAACTTGCATTCCCACCAACAATGTAGGAGGGATCTTTGGGGAGGTTTTTAATCACTGCTTCAATCTCTTCATAATCAGTCTGTTTAAATAATCAATTTCTTCCTGTTTCAGATTTGGTAGTTTATAGATTTCCAGGAAGGCATCCATTTCTTCCAGGTTGTTTAATTTATTGTCATAAAGCTGTTGATAAAATTTCTAATGATCCTTCCTATTTCATTGGTGTTGGTTGTGACCTCTCCCCTTTCATCCATAATTTTATTAATTTGGGTCTTTTCTCTATTCTTTTGAATAAGTCTGGCCAGTGGCTTATCGATCTTATTTATTCTTTCAAAGAACCAGCATCTAGTTCTGTTGATCTGCTCTACTGTGCTCCTGGTTTCTAATTCATTGATCTCTGCTCTAATCTTGATCACCTGCCTTCTTGTGTGTGGGTTAGACCTGTTCTTCTGTTCTTCTGTTCCAGCTCCAGCTTCTTGAGGTGAGAATATAAAAACTGCATTTTAGATTTTTCTATTCTTTTGAGTGAGGCTTGGATGGCTATGTATTTTCTCCTTAGGACTGCCTTTGCAGTGTCCGATAGGTTTTAGACAGTTGTGTTTTCATTCTTGTTGGTCTCCATAAATTGTCTAAATTGATTTTTAATTTCCTGGTTTACCCAATCATTCTTCAGCAGGATGGTTCTTAGTTTCCAAGTGTTTGAGTTTCTTCCAAATTTTTCCTTGTGGTTGAGTTTCAGTTTCAAAGCATTGTGGTCTGAGAATATGCAGGGAGTAATCTCAGTCTTTTGGTATCGGTTGAGACCTGTTTTGTGACCCAGTATATGGTCTATTCTGGAGAAAGTTCCATGTGCATTCGAAAAGAATGAGTATTCTGTTGTTCTGGGGTGTAGTGTTCTGTATATATCTATGAGGTCCATCTGGTCCGTATGTCATTCAAAGCTCTTGTTTCTTTGTTGATTTTCTGCTTAGGTGATCTGTCTATTGCTGAGAGTGGAATGTTGTTGTCTCCTACTATTAGCATATTATTATCAATATGTCTCTTAATTTGCTTAACCATTGGCTTATGTAGTTGGCTGCTCCCCTGTTGGGGTCATAGATATTTATAATTGTTAGATCATCTTGTTGGATAGACCCTTTAAGAATGATATATTGTCCTTCTGTATTTCTAACTACAGTCTTTACTTTAAAATCTAATCTGTTGATATGAGAATTGCTACCCCAGCTTTCTTTTAAGGTCCATTGGCATGAAAAATGGTTCTCCATCCCTTCACTTTCAGTCTGGATGTATTTTAGGTTCAAAATGTGTCTCTTATAGACAGCATATGGATGGGTCATGTCTTTTTATCCATCTGCAACCCTGTGGCGTTTTATGGGAGCATTTAGGCCATTCACATTGAGAGTGATTATTGAGAGATAGGATTTTAATTATGTCATGTTGCCTGTGAAGTCTTTGTACCTATATATTTTAAATTTCTGTTCTGTATCACTCTCGAGGCCTTTTTACTTTTATAGAACCCCCCTTAATATTTCTTGTAGGGCTGGCTTGGTGGTCACATATTCTTTCAGTTTCTGCCTGTCTTAGAAGGTCCTTGTCTTTCCATCAATTCTGAATGATAGCTTTGCTGGATAAAGGATCCTTGGCTGCATATTCTTCTCAGTGAGAGATCTGAATATGCCTTGGCAAACTTTCCTGGCTTGCCAAGTTTCTGTATACAGGTCTGATGTTATTCTGATGTTCCTCCCTCTGTAGTTTAGGACTCTCTTCCCCCTGGCTGCTTTCAAGATTGTATCCTTGGATCTAATATTTGCGAATTGCACTATGATGTGACGTGGTGTAGGTCTGTTTTCATTAATCTTGGGAGGGGTCCTCTCTGCCTCTTGGACACGAATGCTTGTTTCATTTGCCACATTAGGGAAGTTCTCAGCTACAATTTGTTCAAGTATCTCTTCTAGACCTCTCTCTTTCTCCACCCCCTCAGGAATGGCAATGATTCTGACATTGGAACATTTCATTGAGTCAGTAATCTCCTGTAATCTACATTCTTGAGATTGGATTTTTTTGAGCCAAGTTTCCATCTTTTCCTTCTTTTCTACCATCCCCATTTTCCAATTCACTAATTCACTCTTCTGCCTCATTTACCCTGGCTGTCAGAGCATCCAGGTTAGACTGCATTTGATTCATAGCATTTTAATTTCTGCCAGATTCACTCTCATTTCATCCCTCAGAGATTCTATATTCTTGTTAATATTTTTGTCAATATTTTTTCAAGCCTACACATCATCTTTTTTTTTTTTTTAAAGATTTTATTTATTTATTTGACAGAGATAGAGACAGCCAGCGAGAGAGGGAACACAAGCAGGGGGAGTGGGAGAGGAAGAAGCAGGCTCATAGCGGAAGAGCCTGATGTGGGGCTCGATCCCAGAACGCCGAGATCACGCCCTGAGCCGAAGGCAGACGCTAACCGCTGTGCCACCCAGGCGCCCCAAGCCTACACATCATCTTGACCATTATTACTCTGAACTCCATTTCTGACAATTTGGTTATATCCATATCCATTAGTTCTGTTGCAGAGACCACAGTCTCTGTCTCCTCTCCTTGCTGAAGATTCCGCCTCCTTGTCATTCTGATGAGGAGAGGTTGCGGAGATGTACAGAGCCCTAATTATTGACCAGGACCCAAGCAATGTGGACTTGTTTTATAGGGACCATAGGGATGAGGGCTTCTTGATTTTTCAGCCTGTCTTCTGGGAGAGGGGCCTGCCGCACTGACACTCAGGCAACCCTGTTTGGGAAGAGTTGCCTGGTCCCCTGCGGAGGTGGGGGTGTAGGGATGGGCACAATGTGAACAGGTATTTCCAGGCTTTTGTTCTCTGGCAGCTTTCCCTGGCAGTTTTCTGTGACTCTTCTGAGAGTCAGAGCAGCAATGGTCATATCCTAGCCTCTGTTTCAGAACAGAGAGATCGCAGTCCACTCTCCACTGAGCTCTCCAGGCCACTTTAACTCTGTTTCTGTCAGTGCTGCTAAAAACCCCACAGTGTCCCAGGTTGTGCTCCACACAGCCATTCTCCCAGCCCTCACTTCCAGGGCCAGCACATCTCTGTTCTTTGTGCTTCTAACACTGCCAGCTGCCCCTGGTTCCTGCACGCGCTCCTGAGGTCCCTGTTTCAGTGTGGTTCGTGCGCACTCTGGAGCACCGGTTTTCAGTCTGGTTGTGTGTGCACTCCCGAGTTCCCGGTTTCAGTCCAGTTCCAGTGAGCGCTTTGGAGCTCCAGTTTTCAGTGTGGTCCCACACACATTCCCAGGCTCACGGTCTCAGTCTGCTTTCTCGGGGGTCCCGGTCCACTCCCCAGTGCAGGTGGCTACTGCTTCCTGGTGCCCGAGTGCAGCGGCTCCCTCCCCCTTCCATTTATCTTCTGATATCTGTGTGCAGATTCATGGCTCCCTGCTTCATGCCTTAATACTCAGCTCTGGAGATGCTCGTTTGTAGAGATACAGATGTATCTTCCTACATCTCGGGCTGATTTTGTGGGTATTCAGGATGATCTGGTAGATATCCAGCTTGATTCAGGGGACCAGCTGAAAAAAGGTCCCCTACTCCTCCTCCATCTTTTTCTGACCTCCGACAAACTAGATTTTAAACCAAAGACTGTGATAAGAGATGAAGAAGGATGAAAAGATACTATATCAAAATAAAAGTGTCTATCCAACAAGAAGATCTAACAATTATAAATATTTATGACCCTAACTTGGGAGAAGCCAATTACATACACCAATCAATAACAAAATTAAAGAAACACATTGATAACAATACAGTAATGGTAGGGGACTGTGACACCCCAGTAATAGCGATAGACAGATCATCAAAGCAGAAGATCAACAAGGAAACAAGGGCTTTGAATGACACGCTGGACTAGATGACTTCACGGATATATTCAGAGCCTTTCATCCTAAAGCAACAGAATACACATTCTTCTTGAGTGTACATGGAATTTTCTCCAGAATAGGTCACATACTGGGTCACAAATCAGGTCTCAAGCAGTACAAAAAGATGGAGATTATACCATGCATATTTTCAGACCACAATGCTTTAAGACTTGAAGTCAACCAAAAGAAAAAAATTGGAAGGACCACAAATACATGGACATTAAAGAATACCCTACTACAGAATAGATGGGTCAACCAGGAAATTAAAGAAGAATAAAAAAAAATACATGGAAACAAATGAAAATGAAACATGACGGTTTTCCCTAAACTGTCTTTGGGATGCAGCAAAGGTGGTCCTAAGAGGGAAGTATACACAAATTCAGGCCTTTCACAAGAAACAAGAAAAGTCTCAAATACACAAGCTAAATGTACACCTAAAGGAGCTGGAGAAAGAACAGCAAATGAAACCTAAAATTAGCAGGAGAAGAGAATAATAAAGGTCAGAGCAAAATTCAATGATACAGAAATTTTAAAAAACAACAACAGTAGAACAGATCAACAAAACTAGGAGCTGTTTCTTTGACAGAATTAAATTTGGAAAAACCCTTAGCCAGACTTACCCAAAAGAAAAGAGAAAGGACCCAAATAAGTAAAATCATGAATGAAAGAGGAGAAATCACAACCAACACCAAAGAAATACAAACAATTACAAGAGCATATTATGGGTGACTGTATGACAACAAATTAGGCAATCTGGAAGAAATGGATGCATTCCTGGAAACTTACAAGCCACCAAAACTGAAACAGGAAGAAATAGAAAACCTTGGCAGACTCACAGCCAGCAAAGAAATTGAAGCAGTAATCTAAAATCTCCAAACAAACAATAGTCCAGGGTCAGATGGCCTCCCAGGAGAAATCTACCAAACATTTAAAGAAGAATTAATATCTATTCTTCTGAAACTGTTTAAAAAAATAGACATTATAGGAAAACTTCTAAACTCATTCTATGAGGCCAGCATTACCTTGATCCTAAAACCAGACAAAGACTCCACTCAAAAGGAGAATTACAGACCAATATTCCTGAAGAATATAAATGCAAAAATTCTCATGAAGATACTAGCTAATAGGATCCAACAGTACATTAAAAGGATTATTCAGCACAACTAAGTGGGATTTATTCCTGGGCTATAAGGTGGTTCAACATCTGCAAATCGATCAATGTGATACACCATATTAATAAAAGAAAGGACAAGAACCATATGATCCTCTCAATAGATGCAGAAAAAGGATTTGACAAAACACAGCATTCTTTCTCAATAAAAACTCTCCACCATGTAGGGATGGAGGGAATATACCTCAATATCATAAAAACCATATATGGAAAGCCCACAGTGAATATCATTCTCAACAGGGAAAAACTGAGAGCTTTTCCCCTAAGGTCAGGAACATGAGAATGATGTCCACTCTCACTACTGTTGTTCAAGATAGTACCAGAAGTCCTAGCCTCAGCAATCAGACAACAAAAGAAATAAAAGGTAACCAAATTGGCAAAGAAGAAATCCTACTTTCACTCTTTGTGGACAACATGATACTCTATGTAGAAAACCCAAGGACTTCACACAAAAATTGGTAGAACTGATACAGGAATTTATCAAAGTCACAGAATATACAATCAATGCACAAAAATCAGTTGCATTTCTGTACACTAATGATGAGACAGAAGAAGGAGAAATCAAGGAATCAATCCCATTTACAACTGCACCAAAAGCCATAAGACACCAAGGAATAAACCTAACTAAAGAGGTAAAGGATCTATACTCTGAAAACTATAGAACACTTATGAAAGAAATTGAGGAAGACACAAAGAACTGGAAAAACATTCATGGTCATGGATTAGAAGAAGAAATATTGTTAAAATATCTATGCTACCCAGAGTAATCTACACATTCAATACAATCCCTATCCAAATATCATCAACATTTTTCACAGAGCTGAAACAAATAATCCTAAAATTTGTATGGAACCAGAAAAGACTGTGAATAGCCAAAGGAATGTTGAAAAACAAAACCAAAGGTGGAGACATCACAATTCCAGACTTCAAGCTATATTACAAAGCTGTAATCATCAAGACAGTATGGTACTGGCACAAAAACGGATCAATGGAAAAGAATAGAGAATGCAGAAATAGACCCTCAAGTCTATAGTCAGGTAACCTTCAACAAAGCAGGAAAAATATCTAATAGAAAAAAGACAGTCTCTTCCATAAGTGGTACTGGGAAAATTGGACAGCCAGATGCAGAAGAATGAATCAGATGACTCTCTTACACCATACACAAAAATAAACTAAAAAATGAATGAAAGACCTAAATGTGAGAAAGGAATCCATCAAAATCCTAGAGGAGAACACAGGCACAACCTCTTCAACCTTGGCCATGGCAACTTCAAGACACGTTTCCAATAGCAAAGGAAACAAAAGCAAAAATGAACTATTGAAACTTCAATAGGATAAAAAGCTTTTGCACAGAAAAGTAAATAGTCAACAAAATTAAATGACAACCTACAGAATGGGAGAAGATATTTGCAAATGTCTTATCAGATAAAAGGCTAATATCAAAAATCTATAAAGAACTTACCAAAGTCAACACCCAAAAAACAAAAAATCCAGTCAAGAAATGCACAGAAGACATGAAGATATTTCTTTAAATAAGACATACAGACATACAAATGGCCAACAGACACATGAAAAAATGCTCAACATCATTCAGCATCAGGGAAATACAAATCAAAACCACAATGAGATACCACCTCACGCCAGTCAAAATGGCTAAAATTAACAAGACAGGAAACAACAATGTTGGCGAGGATTCGGAGAAAGGGGAACCCTCTTACACTGTTGGTGGGAAAACAAACTGATGCAGCCACTCTGGAGAACACTGTGGATGTTCCCCAAAAAGTTAAAAATAGAGCAACCTTAGGACCCAGCAATTGCACTACTGGGTATTTATCCAAAGGATATAAATATAGTGATTCAAAGTGGCATATGTACCCCAATGTTTATAGCAGTAACGTCCACAACAGCCAAAATATGGAAAGAGCTGAAATGTCCACCGACAGATGAATGGATAAAGAAAAAAATGGTATTTATATACAATGGATTATTATAATAATCAAGAAGAATGACATCTTGCCATTTGCAATGATGTGGATGGAACTAGAGAGTATTATGCTAAGCGAAATAAGTCAATCAGAGAAAGACAAATACCATATGATTTCACTCATATGTGGAATTTAAGAAACAAAACAGATGAACATAGAAGAAGGGAAGGAAAAATAAAATAAGATGAAAAGAAAGATGGAGGCAAATAGTAAGAGACACTGAATTCTAGGAAACAAACTGAGGGTCGCTGGAGGGAAGGTGGGTGGGGGGTGGGGTAATTGTGTGATGGGCATTAAAGAGGGCACTTGATGTAATGAGCACTGGGTTTTATATGCATCTGATGATACACTAAATTCTACCCTGGAAGCCAATAATACAGTATATGTTAATTAAATTAAATTTAAATAAAGAATTTAAATAAAGAATTTTTAAATAAATAAAAGAATGACTGTGTCCTGAGGTTTCAAAACAGCCTCTCAGGATGAATGATGGTGGTTTCAGAACCAAGGACAGCACCTGCACTCCACCTCTCTCATACTCTATTTTATTTTCTATCTACATCTGTAGGAATAGTGTAATCAGATTTCCCAACCACATATTAAGCTACACCACTCTAAGAAAATAATACTACCAGTACAATAATAGTAGCATTACCTTACAGTTAGAGCTTAATATATGGTATACATGTATTGTTTAATTCCCATTAACAACCTTTTAAGGTATTTTTATTATCCCAGTTTACAGTTGAGAAATTCAGGATAAGGATGTCAAGTGGCTTTACGAAGGTCACATGGATAGTAAAAATAGAGCCAGAACTGGAATCTAAATTAGGTATTTATTATTATTCAATTTAACATCTCTAATTACATACTCTTTGCCAAAACTATTGTTATCCTGAATAACTTTTTATAATAAAGGACTGTTTTCTAGTAACACTGTCAGAAATATGTACATTTCACTATAATAACACTGTTGATCATTATTTAATTAATCTTGGGAGCTCCCATGAAACCAGGTAACAGGTGGAGTCCCCAGCAAGGAGTCATACTGAGAGGCTGAGGCAGGTGCCCCTTAGTTAACCACTGCCTTCAGTCTTAACCTGTGAGTGATGCAGTTCCTGCCACCAGTAGGGAGGAATCAAAAAAGGGAATAGTCATGGAAAATTACTGTCTTTTAGGGACTTTGTTAGTTTGCAATATGTTGAAATTTGATGTTCACTTTTGAAAACAGAGCTGATTAGTTTTTTCAATTATAAATACTCGAGAGAAAAAATCAAAAGGAAAAATTAACTCATTTTCAAATGCCTAAATACAATCACTCTTTCTATTTTTGTGTATTACTCTGCAGCCTTTCTTTATAAAGTTAATTTTATCAAGTTAGGGAGTAAATGGGTTAGGATCCTGGTCCCCCACATCCCTGCCTCAAACAAAGCTGTTAAGCATTTATCAAGTAAACATACTGGGGCCCCAACTAAACTCTCATTTGAAGAAAAGGTATCATTAGTTTTTAAAATTAAACTTCAAAATATTTATCTAGTAACGATTTTAGATAAGACTGTGGATATTTTCTAGTTATTATAAAAAAAAATAAAATCTAAGCATTTTCAGAATTCCAGCATCAACTTGCTATCTACGTAAACACCACTAGGTGGTACTAGGTGATTTTCCTTTTTAATTCAAGTAGTAGAGTGTGTGTGTGTGTGTGTGTGTGTGTGTGTGTGTGTGTGTGTTTTCCTACCTCAGGCCTGTTAAAAACAATGAAAAAAGTGCAAATCAGCATAAGGAACAGTTTGGGGGTGATGGAAGACTAAAACTGTATTGAAGTGATGGCTCACAAATTTAAATCTCAAATTTACTAAGTCTTGAATTATACATTCACAGAATGTAAAAGGATAAAAGAGAAGAAAATTTTCCATACATGGTATATCTTGATAGCATTCATATACTTTGTCTATATATTCATGTAAGAAGCTCTCTGATTAGCAGCAAGTTAAAATTTTAAATTCATTTATATAATGTGAACACACTCCCACCATGGTACTTTTTTTTAATTCATAATAATATTTTTGTTATGTTATTCACCATACAGTACATCCCTGGTTTTTTATGTAAAGTTCGATGATTCATCAGTTGCGTATAACACCCAGTGCACCAAGCAGCACGTGCCCTCCTTACTACCCATCACCAGCCTATCCCATTCCCCCACCCCCCTCCCCTCTGAAGCCCTCAGTTTGTTTCTCAGAGTCCATAGTCTCTCATGCTTCATTCCCCCTTCTGATTACCCCCCCTTTCTTTATCCCTTTCTTCTCCTACCAATCTTCCTAGTTCTTATGTTCCATAGATAAGAGAAACCATATGATAATTGTCTTTCTCTGCTTGACTTATTTCACTTAGCATTATCGCCTCCAGTGCCGTCCATGTTGCAGCAAATGTTGAGAAATCGTTCTTTTTAATAGCTGAGTAACCACCATGGTACTTTTAGCTCCTTTAATCTGCATCCTTTCAAAATTGCCTAACAACATCAGAAAACCATTATAATGCTGCAAATAACCAACCAGTAAAATTAAATACATATTTAAAATCTCTGTTCCTGTGTTATATTGTACAATAAATAGAAACTATTCAATTTTTAGTTCTGACCTTTTAACTTCTTTATTTCTATTTATTTATTTATTTATTTATTTATTTATTTATAGATTTTATTTTATTCATTTTAGAGAGAGAGTGTGCGTGTGAGCTCTGGGTGGGGAGGGGCAGAGGGAGAGGGAGAGAAAGTCTTAAGCAGACTCCATACTGAACACAGAGCTGACATGGGGCTTGATCTCACAACCTGACTAAAACCAAGAGTCGGTCTCTTAAACTACTATGCCCCTAGATGCCCCTCTCTATTTCTTTTCAAGTTGTATTTATTATTATTTTTCTTAGTAATCTCTATACCCAAGCTGGGGCTCAAACTCACAACCCTGAGATCAAGAGTCACATGCTCCTCTTACTGAGCCAGCCAGTTGCCCCTGCCCTTTTAACATCTTTAACATGCAGAGTATATCCATGGAGAGTAAGAGTTCATGAACCCACATTTCTTTTTATGGTTCTATTAGTCACCATAGAGTACATCATTAGTTTTTGATGTAGTGTTCTGTGATTCATTATTTGCATTTAACACCCAATGCTCATTACAACACATGCCCTCCTTAATACACATCACCAGGCCAACCCATCCCCGCATCCTCCTCCAGAGAGGGGGTACTTCACAGGAGTTTGCTTTTACTTTGTTATGTTTAAGGAAGGAAGCTGGAAAAACAATGATTCTGAAGTGGCTAGGGAATACCTATCACCCTCTGGCCTAAAGTTGTTTATGTAGAGGGAAAAATAGTCACCACTTACCTTTAATATCTTCTTCTGAAAATATAAGAAATTGTGCAATGTCTTTTGGATGGATTACTATAAACAGTTTAATAACATTGTGACACCTGAAGTTATTTATAGCTTTGTTATGTGGAAGCTTCTAATATGTCATTTGCTATTTATGGCTTACCTCAAAAGTATATGAATATCGTATATATTTTTTTAAAGATTTTATTTATTTATTTGACAGAGAGTGACAGCCAGCGAGAGAAGGAACACAAGCAGGGGGAGTGGGAGAGGAAGAAGCAGGCTCTTAGTGGAGGAGCCTGATGTGGGGCTTGAACCCAGAACACTGGGATCACGCCCTGAGCCGAAGGCAGATGCTTAACCACTGCACTACCCAGGCGCCCCTATCATATATTTTTTAAAAGATTTTATTTATGTATTTGAGAGAGAGTGAGAGAGAGAGCACAAGCTTAGGGAGGGGCAGAGGGAGAAGCAGACTCCCTGCTGAGTAGGAAGTCTGATGTGGGGCTCGATCCCAGGACTCCGAGATCATGACCTGAGCAGGCAGACATTTAACTGACTGAGCCACCTAGGCAATCCTGAATATCATATTTCTAAGAATCAAATACTCGAGCCCTTTTGTAAAAGCAAGTTCTCTACAAAAGCTATAAAGAAAAAAATAAAGATCAAATAGCCAGGAAAAGCTACATAGCATGTATTTGTGTAGTTACACAAATCAGCAAAATGTCTGATTCAATCACCGTACATGAGGTTAGACAGAATTACCATAAACCTAGAAACTGGAGATTAGGGATAAAATCCCTGACTGCTTTGGATAAGTTAAGTAGAGAGATGTTGTTATTCTTAAAAGAAGACTTATTAATTTTATTTTCCCCAAGAAATATATTCAGAACTTATTAAAAGGGCAAAAACCATAATAGTATCTCCTCATTGAAAAATGAATGGGAAATGCATAGAAAAGAGAAATTAAGAAGTAAACAGACATTCTTCCTAAGAATTTTCACCCTTACTGGTATATACTAATAATAGAAAATAGTGGGGAGAAAATGAAAACTAAAATCTAGTTAAATTGACAATAAAACAGCACATTCAAGTTCAAATAGTATTTTAGAATTAAGTAGCTCTTGCACCTAAAAACTGAACCAAAAGTACTAGTTCAATTAAAAAAAATAGTTTCGTCAACTGGAGAACAGTATCTACAATATGTAACGGAAAGTACATGTCTTTTGCATATTTTTTGTCACAGAAACATAGCAGTTTATATACACTTGAAAGAAAATCAATTGACATTCAAGTCACCGCCAAGGAAGCTCATTAGGACAAGATTGCTTAGGATACCATACAATACAATTGAATATTACTCAGTCATCAAAAAGAATAAAATCTTGCCATCTGCAATGACATAGACAGGCTAGAGAGTATTATGATAAGCGAAATAAGCCAGAGAAAAGCAAATGCCATATGATTCCACTCATAAGTAGGATTTATTTTTTTTAAGATTTTATTTATTTGAGAGCAGAAAGAGAGCACAAGCTGGGGGGGGGGGCGGGGCAGAGGGAGAGGGAGAAGCAGATGCCCTGCTGAGCAGGGAGCCTGATGCAGGTCTTGACCCCAGGACTCCAGGATCATGACCTGAGCTGTAGGCAGACACTTAACCGACTGAGCCACCCAGGTGCCTCCATATGCAGAATTTAAGAAACAAATGAACATAGGAGGAAAAAAAAAGAGGCAAACTAAGAAACACTCTGCTAACTATAGAGAACAAACCAATAGTTACTGGAGGTGAGATGGATGGGAGGATGGGTTAAATAGGTAATGGGGATTACAAGGAGAGCACTTGTGATGAGCACTGGGTGCTGTATGTAAGTGATGAATCACTAAATTCTCCACCTGAAACTAATTACACTGTATGTTAATTAACTGGAATTTAAGTAAAAACTTGGGAAAAAAAGAAAAAAAATCACTTAAAATACCAAACCATTCCCCAAGTAACATATTACTAAAAATTGAGGATGGCAACAGAGTGAGACTACCCAGAGGGTTCTACCTAGGGGAGGTAATGGGTGGAAACCTGGGTGAAATTTTTTTAGAAAGGAAAATGAGATTTTAAAATTTGCCCATGCTGCTTATTCTGCTGCCGCTGTTCTGATCAACAGAATTAATGCCCACATTGTCCACTTGATCTGAGAGTGCTGCCTGATGAAAACACAGACCGTGACAAGCCAAGACTCAATATTTTGGTGCCCTGTATGAGCTGGTCTGAGATTGGAGCATGTGGTTGATTGCATTGTGCCCATCTTCCGTATCTGTCCACACTAACTGGATTTGGCAATAATAGCAAACTTGACTCAAACAAGCCTGAATCCTGTTTGCATGTTTCGGCATCTTCTTTCGGACCCCCACCACCACCAAAAGAAAATGCTGGGGATGGTCTGCTGAAAGGATGTAAGACATGTCATCCCAGCCATCCTAGACTAGCTCACAACCCACCCCCCTCCCACCCCCAACTCAACTGACCTGCCAGCTGACTGTAGAAACTTGGCTGACTGTAGCCAAGATCAGCAGAATCACCCATCTGACTTGCAAATCCATACAAATAATGAAGGACAATTGTTAAGCCACTTACATTTCAGGGTGTTATGCAGCAATAATTGCTGACAGAGTGGTCGGGCTAGCGCATTACTGAGATTGGTCTCTCTGCCTCTGGCATAACCTGGATGGGTCAGAGTAGACCATAATAGGGAGTGGCAAATGGAAGTTAAGACTGATGAGAACTAAAAGTTATGGTTTCTTTACAAATTCACAAAGATATTCTTTGAACTTGATCAAAGCCCTATAAGCTATAAATTAAGCCTATTTACCTTAAACTTACCATCTTTAAAATGTTTGAGGTGATACTTCTTCCATAGATTAACAAGTGTCCACATGATGCTTCCACATTCATCATCTTTTTTGTGCCCATCCCAAAGCACTTAGTCAAATTATATTAGTTTAATAAATAACAATTTTAAAGACCTTCCTGGACGCCTGGGTGGTGCAGTTCGTTGAGCGTCCGACTCTTGATCCGGGAGGTCATGGTCTCAGGATTGTGAGACGGGCCCCACATTGGGCTCCACAGTGTCTGCTCAAGACTCTCTCTCCCTTTCCCTCTGCCCCTGCACCCCACACTCTCTAAAAATAAATAAATCTTTTATTTATTTTACCTTTTTTTTAAGTTTTTTTTTTAATTTTTATTTGACAGAGATAGAGACAGCCAGCGAGAGAGGGAACACAAGCAGGGGGAGTGGGAGAGGAAGAGCAGGCTCCCAGGAGAGGAGCCTGATGTGGTGCTCGATCCCAGAATGCTGGGATCACGCCCTGAGCCGAAGGCAGGGGCTTAACCGCTGTGCCACCCAGGCGCCCCTAAATAAATCTTTTAAAAAAGACCTTCCTAACTTCTCTTAGAAACATATAGACTCAAAACATTTCAGAGTATCCAGCCCAAGTGTATCACATCATTTCTGCCTAGAGCAAGTACAATGTAATTAACAAGCATATGCAGACTGTTTTCTTCAGTTGGCAAAGTAGGCATCATTCATACACGTGAAAAGCTAACAGTGCAAATAGAAAAAGATTAGTCTATTATTACAGGACTTTTAAGACCTGCAGGAGGAAAGTTTAATGGACTGACACAGCTGATGAACTTTTCTTCCATTCAAGAATGGACAGAATTAACCTGAGCCATTGCTGGCTGTATTTTCTCACATTCTTTCTCATCACTCTGGCTTTCAAATAGCTCTGGTTGCTCGGATCAAAGTGATCCAAGTCTTACTGCACACTTTACACCCAAAGAACTTTTTGAAAATCTTGCTACTAAAGAGTGGTCCCTGGGCCAGGAGCATCACAGACCCCATCCAGGCCTGCTGGATCAGAATCTGCATTTTTAATGAAATCCTCGAGTGATTATTTTCACTTACTTCATTTCAGCTTTTTTTTAGTTCTTACAGTTAGCTATAACTAGGGGACTATGGGAATGGGATTCCCTGTTATTCTCAGCAGTTAGGCAGCCAATCTTAAGAAACTACACATAGTATTGCTCTTTCCCACAGTTCACAGTACCAGGCATAAAAGAGGAATGCTGTATAGCTTTCTGGAGCCTTGACTCACAATTGCAATGACGCTATGAATCCCTCTTCTTCCTCTTGCATTTTATCAGAACAAACTCCTCTCTTTCACAGCCCTGCTGGATATTGGTTAAGTATCAGTCATAGCCCCAATAGTATTTTATCCCATATTTACACGGTTTTTTCTGCCAGACAGTACATATCTTGAGAACATGTACTGAATCTCTTATGCATCTTTTCAAAATCTCCAAAGCCAAATACAGTGCCTAATAGAGGGTAGGTGTTTGATAGTACCCTCTCTTTTTAATGAATGAAAATAATTAGGTCACTAAGTAGCTAATTCGCAAAACTTCAAATACAGGCAAAACTATTTTACCCACTTCTGAAGTTTTACAATTATATATTTTCAGAACCAAGTCAATTTGTTTCTCCTACAGTTCACTTTCCCTATAAGGTTGATTCCAAAGATTTTGGTATATCTCACAGAAAAATATTCAGGCAAAACGTTTACATACTTTTTCATTTGCAATGCATATTTTTTTTCTATTAACAGCTTGCCTTAATCATCCTTGAATCCCTAATGATTCCTGTAGTTTTCTGGTACATAACATGCACTCAAATATTCGTTGAATAAGTTATTTTTAAATTACCATGAGTTTGTTAGCAGATTACAATTAATGAAGAAAAGCTCCAATGCAAAACATTTTAATAGGTTGTCAAATATACAGTTATTAGAATTATCTAAATATCACTTATAAAAATCGGTATATCACATTAGATGATTCTATAAAATAAAAACACAAATCACACGATGACAATAACCCCTGCAGTCCAAGAATACCCCCCATCAATACTACAAATTACAAACACATTTAAAAAAAGACATTGTGTAGACATTTAAACCAAAGTAACTTTGACTACACTAAATACATTCATTCATCAAGTACAATAAATTTAGCATAGTCACTAATACAATTTTAGGTGCAATTTCACATGCTTTCATAAATCTTCCAGTACAACTCCCTATAGTAAAGTGTCTTTGTGCACGCCAATTTCATTTAAATGCAGGAGCATTATACATATCATACTTGAAACTATTTCACTTCATAAACTTGTTAACATATATTGTAAGTGAACACCAGGCCAAATTTAACATGATGGCAAAGTTTAACAAATAAAATAAAATTTTTCAAAGTATATTCTAATTTATTTAATCACACTGATGCTATTTCCTCTTATTAGACACTATCAACATAAGTAACGAGAATTTAAACATCAAAAAAACAGAGACTCCAACCTTCCTAAAATATGAACAAGGATTTTAAGTAACCATATAATCACTCTGTAAGTCAAAAATTCCATATTCATTGCCAAATTTAAAATACCAGTGATTTGAAGATGAGACGAGGCCTAAAGTATTTCTACTAAATTGTAAAACACAATTTTAAAAATGTGCAGTAATTTGCTTGTGAATATGTAATGGAATGTTTTTCACAGTAATGTTCTCTTAAAACACTACTCTAAATGGACAGTCTAAAAATAAACGTACCTTTACCGGCAAGAAAAGTGAAAAATTAAGGCCTTTTTATTCTAACTATAATTACCTGAACTCAAGAGTCAAATAGAGGTTATAATGCTGCAAAGTATTATTTTTAACCTAACACATTGTCAGTTGCTTCATCTCAGCTCAATAATCATTACCTTATCTTTACACAAACTCAAATGCTAGTTAACTTTATTATTGTTAAATGCATATTTTTCTGTATCTCTATTTTAATTAGGTCCCCAAACCCACCCCATCTAGACAGAATGCAGAAAATGGTTAGGGCTTTGTCTGACTGGTTCACAACTGTATATTCAGGGGCCAAAAAATGTTGGGCACATGGTAGACATCCACTAAATATTTTTGAATGAATTAAGAAGTCTGGCCTACAGGCAACTCTACATGTCTTCCCAAAGCACTGATAGACAATTGCTACCTCTTTACATGATCAAATTGACATTTTTTTTTTTTTTAAAGAAACTGCTGTCTAGGCTACAAAAATATTACAGGATGTAGTGGAAGGATAACTGAGGCTACAAACATATCAAATCAAGGTTAAAGGCACTGGATAAGGAAGATTATTACAAAGCATTGTAAACAATTTTAAGAGCAAATCAAGTTTTAAAGTATCAAATGTCTAACTGCTAAGAGTACTAAAATGATGACAGTTTTAAAAACAATGGACAAAATTTCTGTAATTTCACAAATAAAATTGTTTCATACCATTTTCTTTCATCCTGTATTTTCTACAATATTCCAAATCCTAGAAACAAATGTTTTCAGTTGCATGAATTATGAAAATTACAACTGAAATCTCTCAGAAAATTAATCCCTTTTTCTTAAGTTACATTATCAATTTAATATATAGACATTATAGAGATAATATAAAGAACATCACCTTAGAAATCATAAAATAGTAAATTACACTCAAAGTCAGAAAAAAAAGTTCTTATTCAGTTGAACACAATCTAAAGCCCCACAATAGCAAACTGTAGTGTAAAGAGGCATATTAAGTATGATCTTTCTAGACACATAAAATAAAGAATAATGAATACTGAGTTGAAAATACCACAAGCTCCATGTTAGAGCCACTTAATATACATATTTTCACAACTGTTTCCTGAAAAACTATATAGATAAAATATTTAGCACTTACCAATTTTTAATTTATTTAAATCTATGCAACTTCCACCCATATTAAAATATCAATTAGTGTAAATACTTTATTATAAAACTATTATACAATTTAAATTTTTATTAGAGAAATGTTTTATTCACTATCCACAATTTCTTGAAGTCCTTTTCATGAGTGCATTCCATAAGAAATACACTAAATTCATTATTTATGTTTCCTAGGGGGAAAAAAAAACCTATCATAATCCTATTAACCAAACTATATTCTTACTATGCTTATTTCTTAAACATGTACATGTTTAAATATGCTTGGTGAATAGTGATCATTCTTCCCCCGCAGTGGTAAATTTCAGCATAATGTTAAATTACTGGGCTAGACAGTAAAATATTCACATGTAGATTACATAAACAGATACTTATTCTGTGACATGTAAGCTTACTTATAAAGTAACATAAATGGGCATTGGATAACGGTAATAAAAATGTAAACAAACAGAATTAAATGTTAATCCCTTCCCTGAAAAACAAAAGATAAAAGCGCTTCTTGTTTTATTAAAACAAAACCAAAAATGATGTACTGTATCAAAAAGGTAAGACACCGGTTTTTACAAAACTGTATTTCCGAACATGGTAAAGACAATCTGGAAAGCTGATTCACACTTTTGAGCTAAAATGTGCAAAACGTCTGGTAATACTTAAATTTGTTAAATTCATTGTACATAGGCTGATACCATCCCATACAAAAAAGCCTCTTATTAAAAGACTCAAAATTGTTAATTATCTGAGCTTAAGAGTTATTGAACTACTGTCCAAATAACAACAAAAGTCTATATTGTAGAAGAAAAAAAGTAAAATTAAAAATTTTTTGACTATTTGGACTTGAAATTCATCCCCACAAATAAAGCTACAGCCAAAACCCATTTAGGCAGTAGAGAAAAATATGAAGTCTCTATGAAAAATACTTCTACTGACTCTAAATAAAAAAAAACAAATTTTGCATAACAAAATGTATAAGAATTTTAAAGTAATTCAGCTTTAACAGATTTTTAAGCATAGAATTCATAAAGCATTTGGTACTTCTGTCTGTGCTCAGATATTTGCAAAGTACACTTAGAGAGGTTGGGAATGTGAGATAAACATAAAACTGTGATGCCTTCCTCCACACCAAAAAAGCCGCTTAGATTTAAAACTTTAATCTGTAATTCTAGGGGAAAAAGAGAGGGGAAAAGTCCAACAGCCCACAAATCTAAAACATTTTCCAGGAATATGGCAAAACTGTTAACTACTCAGATGTGTTGTTAGCAAATGAAAGTGCAAGTAATGCTTTCATACATATCTAACATATTTCTAAATTTAATTTCAAAGTTTTAAATGTTTTCAATAACAACTAGTTATTTTTTTTTAAAGGTGGTAAATGTGAAATGTGAAACAAAGATAATACATAAAAATCTAATTTTTCCAGGAAAAATAGCTATTATTCCCCGCCACCTATCACAAAATTAAATGATATTTTCCCTGTGGAATAGGATATAAAACTGTTTTGAGTAAGAGTGAAATAGAAGCATGTATTTAGATATGCACCAAACTCATAGAGATGCACCAATTTACACATAGTACTTCTGATAACACAATACTGGATGGTGTCCTTCACTACTTATCAGAATTCTGAGAAACACTTTTTAGCAACATATATTTATACTACTGCTGAACTAAATGGGGACATATAAACACATGAATTTTAAAAGAGAAAATTCTCAAAAGCTATTTAAAGGAGAAATAAGACAAAGCTTCAATCATCCACCTTTTGAAGCTGCAATTAGAGGAAAAGGTATTATATGGTTTATAGCACTTTTCACAATGTAGTAAATATATACCCCACTTTTCACATCAATGAAAGATTTTAAAAGAACCATTTTGTTCCTTGGAAAGATACTTCTCTCTTCTCCTAACCCTGGCAAGAATAATTATTAGTGAACTTAATTTCAAGATTTTTGTTGTTGTTCAATTATCTTTCTCATGAAGTATATTGAAATATGCATATTAATGGAAATTAAAGAAAAAATCTGCTTTTTGAATGCAATAATTCTAAATTGCTTTACTAAGAAGCACCTTTTGATATGCTGGTCTGAACTTTTAATATAAAACCTAAACAGTACTTAACTGTTCTAAAGTAGAATTTTCTCCAGTTTTAATAACTTCATACATAGTAATACTAAGGACATCAACCTGTGCTTTCTAGATTTTTTAAAACTGTTCTAATATTTTAATGAGTTTAGATATGGCTCATTGTCAAGGCTGGGTGGACAGAGATTTCATGACAAATTGGCTACAGAAAGCTAAATAAACTCTTAATGAGTGAATAATGGTTTGCATTTTGCTTCAGCCAAACAGATGTTTAAGCCATGTACCACCACATTCCCTGCTTAAGATTCCTAAGTTTCTTTATTCTTCATAGTTTTCTAATGAACAAATAATTAGTTTTCCTGAGTAAGATTATAAAAAAGATAACCCTTCTACCAAAAGTATAAAGACAAAATGTAGACTCACAATATAAATTTTTTACATAGCTTTACAAGTACAGAGATATTGACCGCTGCTTTTATTATGATTGCCCCATTCCTTAAAAAGACTGCAGAAGACTCAATTGTCTAAAATACTTTGCAGTACAGTAATTAAATGCTTCAGCCCATAAACATATCCCTCATCTATTGTGTTGCTAGGGAACACATGAGCAAAATCTATCATTCGCACTTCTGCTTCTGAAATCTCTTGGCAACCAGTGGGAATATGATAGAAAACTTTTTCCAGTTGGGAAAGTACATTTCCATTTAAATGTTCCTGTGACATGCTTTTCCACCCATTGTCTTGCTCTATATTTTCAACTTTCAATGAAGTCTGACTGTGATGCTTTTTTGAAGACATTTTTCTGTGACGAGCATACATCTTGGACAAGCTTTTGCCTACTGAAGCATCTATTTTTCCATTCTCTGTGGAATTTAACACATGAAAGTTATTATTGTACTCCAGTACATCTGTGTCTGACAGTTGCCCTTTGGACAAAAACTTTTCTACCAAAGTTCTGTCATTCGATTTTGTAGTTGTTGGCCGAGATGAACCTTCATAAACAAACAGTAATGAACTTGCATAAAAGTTAAGCTGCTTCTGATTTTCAAACCACTGCAGAATATTCTCAATCTTCTGAATACTGGCAGCAACAGCATCTTTTCTTAAGCAGAATCCATTATGAAAAAACCTGGAGACTCCTATAAACAGGAAAATATTAGGATTATAATGAAATTATGAACTAGCTATCATGTGGGAAATAAACTCATCTTAGATACAATTCTTCAATTTCTTCCCATCACTCCTTGCAATTAGCTGAACAGGCAAAATTCGAGTGAGACATAGAAACTTGGACCTCAACTTAATTTCTAGTGAAGATTCTCTTACTAGAAGATGACACTTATGTAAAGTGAAATATACTATTTAGATTAAAAAAAATCATTACACAAAGACTGGTAGTTAGTTCTCTCTCTATATTCTCTTAAGGAATGTGACTCCAAGATTTGCTTCATTTGCTAGTGTAAGGGATTTGCTTTTAAGATTAACTGTTTGTTAGAATCATATTCAAGAGCTAATCTAAAATCTAGAGTCAAATCACAACTACTTATGGCATCAACAGTCCATTACCAAAATACCAAATCGTTACAATAAATTCTTTCCATTCTTAATAATATTGATTAAATCAGGCTTCACAAAAGTTAAGCTCACTTTGGGGATCAACACTACTCCAGGTTGAATATGTTATTCAAAATTGAGACTTCACATGTTTTAACCTATCAGATTATTAAGCCTCTTTTAAAGTTATTTATGCCTATTTTATCATATTTGAGAATTTATGGGTAAATATAATTTGATTTCTGCTCTTAAATAGTTTGTTCCCCCACTCTGGGACAGAAATTGCTAAAAACACATATTCACATTAGCCTGCAAAATATTTTAATGAAGAGCCAATCTGAATATTATCCTGCTATTGGTTAATAAACCAAGGCAAATACTGTTAAGATCACATTGTGTATGTTTGTTTTCTATACCTAAAATTAAAATTTTTCTTCAAACTATTTACACTACACGTAAGCTCTTTCCCATCTTAGGCAAAGCTAAGAATAAACTTCTTAATAGAATGTTATTTCCAGAAATCTATTAAGGTATCATTGTTTTTGTAATAGCTTGGCTATAATCATCTTGGAGGAATGTATGTTAACAGACTTTAAACTACTTCTAATGCCATTTATTTATTATGTAGTTCTAGAAGCTTATACTATACAGCTAAACTAGACATGGGAGATTTCCATAAAAATACATTACATACAACAATACACATTTTAAAGTCTCTTATGTAAAAAAAAGTTTTAATACACTATGATTTACATACTAGGATTTGAAAGACAACCTCTAGTTTCAGGACTTGAACTATAATGGCTGGTTCACAGATGTTCACTATTTTTCTATGCATAATAATAAGTAAGAAATAAACTAAAATGTAAAAGAAGGCATTCATAGACCCATGATTTTGGTGTATTACAAACCAGGGATTATGATTAATCCAATTATGTAAATTTAAGGGTTTATGTTTATTTATTATGGATTCGATCATTATACCAAAGAATAAAGATTGAAATTACTTTAGGATTATCTTGATAACTGTGCAGTAATAAAAGTATTGAAACAGGTTTTTCAATTCTTACCATCCTTTAGAGTTTCTTTTGTTAAGCTTCTTCCATAGTGCTGGTTTTGTGTCTCATAGCTGTCAGAATGAACATGGTAAACCTGTGAGAAAAAGCACTGAGTGTTAAAAACTGATCGTCCTTAACCATGTGGGGTTTACCCGCAATGCAAGGATAGTTAAAGATGGGAACATCTACTCATATTTCGTTCTAATGGATTTAAGAAGAAAAAAATTGCATCATATCAATGAATGCTGAAAAGGCATTTAAAAAATTTATATCCTCTATTGATGAAACTGATGAATATTTCCAATATGAAAGAATTATCGACATCAATCCACCAAAAGTTAGCCTAAAGATTAAGAAGGAAATAAGGAAACATCTGTCCTAGAATAAATACAAGAAGCTTTCAGAAAAAGTATTCTACCACAATGTTTTTTTTTTAATCATCTAATATTGTCCTGGAATTTCTAGCAAATATAAATAGACAAGAGAAAGGGTATAATAATTTGGAAAGAAGGAGATAAAAATATTACTCTTTGTAGATAATGGTTGTGTATCAGAAAATCAACTGAAAAACTAATACAAACAATAAGAACTTGAAATGGTGACTGAGTACAAATTGGTACACAGAAATAAGCTTTCATATTTACAAATAACCAGTTAGAAAATGTAATGGAAGACTCCATTACATGTGCAACAAATTAATAAAACACAGAAATTAAATAAGTTTAAGTCTATATAAAGATATCTTTAAAACATTCCTAAGACATATGAACACTCACCCATTGTTCTGAGAAAATTCAACATCATAAAAGGTATTAATGCTACTTAATCAACAACTAAAATGAGATTATAATAAAACAACTTTTCTTAATCATATAAGTTAATTCTGAAGTTCATATTAAAAAAACAAAAATAGGCAGGAAAAATCCAAATAAGAATAATGAGGGAACAGCCTTGCCATCCTACTAGATATTAAAACATATTTTTTATTTTCTGACTTTATTAACATGAGAAATATAATTATATATAGTGTACAACATGATTAGTTGCTATACATACACACTGTATAATGATTACTAAGATTGAGATAATTAACACATGCATCACCTCACAGTTAACTCATTTTTTGTGCATGTGTGGTGAGAAGGCTTAAGAGCTACTCTCAGCCAATTTCAAGTACATAGTACTATATTATTAATTATAATCACCATGCTGTACATCAGGTCCTTAGAACTTATTCATCCTGTAACCAAAAGTTTGTACCCTTTGACCTACATCTCCCCATTTCCCCTTTCCCCAAGCCCCTAGGAGCCACCATTCTATTTTGTTTCCATGAAATTAGATTTTTTTCTTTTTTCTTTGGTTCACATATAAGTGGTACTACACATCACTTGTCTTTCTTTGTCTGGTTTATTGCACTTAGTGAATGCCCTCCAGATTCACCCATACTGTTGCACAGCAAGATTTCCTTCTTTCTTGTGGCCGAATAATAATCCATTGTGTGTGTGTGTGTACACACACACAAACTACATCTTCTTATCCATTCATCTGTAGGTGACACTTAGATTGTTTCCATATCTTGGCTATCGTTAATGTTGCAATAAACATGGGAGTGCAGGTATCTCCAAGATACTGATTCCATTACAATATATCTTTAGAATCAAATACATGAGAAGTTTATATGTGATAACAGTATTTTAAATCAGTAGAAAAAGATGGATAATTTATTAAATAGTGATGGTGTCTTTAGGTAGTGATCTGGAAAAAAATAAGTTGTATTTATACCTTATACAAGGATAAATTCCAAATACATCAAATACCAAAATGCACAAAATGAAATGATAAAAGTGTCCCCATAAAGATTGAAGAATCCTTGAATAACTGATACTAGGGAAGGCATTTCCAACCACAACTCAAGTCTTGATACTTTAACACACACCCTCCTACCTATATACGATATGTTCCAGTCACCTTACATAAATTCCTGTTTCACAATATGCTCTACTTCTCAATTTTCTACCAGTTACTTTCCTTTGTTGCCAGTTCAAAAGACAGGTATCCCCTGCTGTTCAAAAGTTTGTGTAACGCCACTTTACTTTTACAAAAGAACTACATTAGTATCCGTATTTGCTAACCAAAAGATGTCTGAAGAGGATTTTCACTTCTATAAAGAAAGGCAAAAAGTGAAAATAGTGTTCAGCCTTTGTTTTGTAGTAACCTTTACAGAGGCAACACGAACCCCAGCAGCAAGAGCAGCACAACTAAACTCCTTCCCAGGGAACTGCACTCAGCATTCCAGCATCAAGCTGCCATACCTTTGAACTCTGAGTGTGTTTTATCTTGATGAATTTTGTGCATCCATTAGCAAGAGGTAGCCTAAGGTATCAGAAAAGCCTGAGGGGTTATTTTTTGGGTGTGGGAATACTCAAAACTTTTCCATATAAATTAATTGTAACTAAGTTTTCACTTGATGCCATTTCAGATTATAAAATGTTTCACAGGAACACTCTACTTTCATAGAGCAGGGAAAAACTACTATCTTTTCTAAAGTCACTCTGTAACCCTTCTCTCTTGACTCCCTTGCTCTTATAGGCCCTACTCTGCTTCTACTTCTTTTGTAATACATATCTCAATAAATCTTATTAAATCAATGATGAGTCTTTTTAAAGATTTTTTTTTCATTTTTTAAGTCATCTGTACATCCAGCCTGGGGATCGAACTCACGATCCTGAAACCAAGAGTTGTATATTCACTAACTGAGCCAGCCAGGTGCCTGAAAATTAATCTTTTTTTCTTTTTCTTTTTTTTTTTTTTTTAGACTTTCTTTTCTTTTTTAATTTAAATTTTAGTTAGTTAACTTACAATGCAATATTGGTTTCTGGAGTAGAATTCAGTGATTCATCACTTACATACAATACCCTGTGCTCATCACATCAAGTGCCCTCTTTAATACCCATCACCCACCTAGCCCATACCCCACCCACCTCCCTCCATCAACCCTGTTTGTTCTCTACCATTAAGAGTGTCTTATGGCTTGTTTCCCTCTCTCCTTTACTTCTTTTCCCTCTTCCCATATGTTCATCTGTTTTCTTTCTTAAATTTCACATGAATGAGATCAAATGGTATTTGTCTCTGACTTATTTCACTTAGCATACTACATTCTAGCTCCATCCACGTTGTTGCAAATGGCAAGACTTCATTTTTCTTGAGTCTTATCATCTACACCATCTTGGGATCAATGAAATATAGTATAATTAATGAAAATCATTAAAAATAAAAGAATTCCTAGGGGAGCCTGGGTAGCTCAGTCAGTTAAGCGTCCAATTCTTGATTTCGGTTCAGGTCATGATCTCAGGGTTGTGAGACTGAGCCCTGTGTCAAGCTCTGCGCTGGCTGTGGAGCCTGCTTAAGATTCTCTCTCTCTCTCCCCCTCCCCCTGCTCTCACACCCTCTCTAAATAAATAAATAAATAAAAAGATCCTAAATCAGCACAAAAAATTGGCAAGTTATTCTACCCACAAAACCTCTTCTACTGGCTGAACACAGCAAAAAAATATTTAAATATATTTTAAATATCTGATATATTTGGTAAACTTCAGTCTAGTAAGTGATATCAAGGGATTTTTGTTGTTGTTGTTGTTTAGAGGCATGACTTTCCTGGAGGGAAATTTTTAAACTTAATGAGTATTAATTCTAAAATTATCCAACTCTATTATTAGTCTATAAACCCACTGTGACTAAAAAGTTCAATGAATTTACCACCTTCCAGAGAAATAAACTATTTGAAAAATTTAACCCTAACACGATATTCCTATTAAAATTCAAGGTTTATCTTCCAATTTTAATGTCCTAGAATTGTGTAAGTAAATCTATATTCACATCATTTTCATTAATTATCTCACACTTCAATCATATCCTTTCTCAGATAATTAAACAATATGTATAAAGGAAGTTATGAGAACAAAAATAACAGGAATACAAATTGACCCACATCCAAACTCGCATTTTTTTTGCAGGAACTGACAATTACAACTTAATCCTAAAATTCAAGTGTAAATTTAAGGAGGACCCAGAATTAGTCAAAACAGTCTTGAAAAAAGGAAGAATAAAATTAGAGCTATCACAATTTCTGATTTCAAAGCCTACTCCAAGGCTACATTAACAGACGGTGTGGCTCCAAAAAAATATTTGCAAATCATATATTTGATAAGGGGTTAATATCCAAAATACATAAAGTACTCATACAATTTAAAAGAAAAAAATCTAATTAAAAAAAATGGGCAGAGGAACCAAATAGACATTTTTCCAAGGAAAACATCCAAATAGCCAACAGGAACATCAAAAGATTCTCAACATCGCTAATCTCAGGGAAACACAAATCAAGACCACAATGACATGTTACCTCACACTTGTTAGAATGGCTACCATCAAAAAGACAAGAGAGAACAAGGATTGGCAAGAATATGGAAAAAAGGGAATTACACTCCTTTCCTGGGAATTATACTCAATATCTCAGCATCAAGCCACCAGAGCTTTCAACTATATAGTTCAAATGCTAGGAATGTAAATTGGATACAGCTACAACCGAAAACAGTATGGAGGTTCCTCAAAAAATTAAAAAACAGAACTACCATATGATTCAGCAATTCTACTTCTGGGTATATATTCAAGGAAATGAAAACAGAATTATCATAGAAATATGTGCATTTCCATGTTCACTGAAGCATTATTCACAATAGCCAAAATATGGAAACAACCTAAACGTCCATCAATAGATGGATGGATAAAGATATGCTGTACATATATACAATGAAATTATTCATTCATGAAAAAGAAGCAAATCCTGCCATTTGAAGCAACTAGGATGCACCTTAAGGGCATTATGCTATATAAAATAAGTCAGACAGAGAAAGACAAGAACTTCGTGGCATCACTCATATGTGGAGTCTCAAAAAAAAAAAAACCAAACTCATAGAAACAGAGCAGAAAAGTGGTTGCCAAGGGCTGGGAGGTGGGGGAAATAGGGCAAAGTGGGTAAAAAGGTACAAATTTTCAGCTACAAGATGAATAAAATCTGAGGATCTAATGTAAAATATGGTGACTATAGCTGATAACACTGTACTGTAAAATTAAAATTTGCTGAGAGTAGAACTGAAATGTTCTCTCACAAGTAAAAGATGGATGTGTTAATTAGCTAAGGGGAAATCCTTTCACATGTATATGTACATCAAATCACCATGATGTATACTTTAAATATCTTACAATTCTATAGGTCAACTATACCTCAATAAAGACTAAATTTAAAAAAAGTGTGATACTGGCATAAAGATAGATAACGTGGATCAAGGAAACAGAACTGAAAGTCCAGAAATAAATTCTCACATTTATAGTCAACTTATTTTCAAAAAGGGTGTCAAGACCATTTGATGAGGGAAAGAATGGTCTTTTCAACAAATGGTGCTGGAACAACTAGATATCCACATGCAAAAGAATTAAGTTTGTCTCCTTCCTCAAACCACACCCCCAAAATTAACTTAAAATGCATCACATATCCCAATGTAAGAACTAAAACTATACAATTTTTAGAAGAAAAATAGTAAATCTTCATGACTTTGGGTCAGGCAATGATTTCTTGGTTGTAACACCAAAGGCGTAAGCAATGAAAGAAAAAAAAATAGATTTCAAAATGAAAACTTTTGTGCTTCAAAGGAACTATCAAGAAAGTGAAATAATGTGAGAAAATATTTGCAAATCATATCTGATCAGGGATTTGTATAAAACTCATTAATAAAAAGACAAATAAGCCAATGTAAAAATAGCCAAAGGATCGGAATAGACATTTCTCCAAAGAAGATATACAAATGGTCAATAAGCACGTGAAAAGATGCTTAACATAATTAGCCATTAGGGGAATGTAAATCAAAACCATAATGAGATACCACTTCACACCCGTTAGGATGGCTATGGTTTAAAAAAAAAAAAGAAAGTAACATGGTTGGGCAAGGATGTGAAGAAACTGAAACACTCACAACATCAGTGGTAGGAAAGTATAATGATGCAGGAACTTTGGAAAAACACTTTGGCATTTCTTAAAAAGTTAAACTTAACCACAGGACCCACCAATTTCAAACTTAGAAATCTATCCAAAAGAAATAAAAACATGCACACGTAAAAAACTTGTACAGGGATGTTCATAGCCATAAAGTAGAAATAACCTAATGTCTATCAATAAATGAATGGATATGGGAAGCCTGGGTGGCTCAGTTGGTTAAGCATCTGCCTTCGGCTCAGGCCATGATCCCAAGGGTCCCAGGATCAAGTCCCACATTGGGTTCCTTGCTCAGTAGGGAGCCTGCCTCTCCCTCTGCCTGCTGCTCCCTGCTTGTGCTCTCTCATTCTCTCTGACAAATAAATAAAATCTTTTAAAAAATTAAATAAATGAATGGATAAAGAAAATGTGGCATATATGGACAATGAAATACTATTAACAATAAAAAGGAATACAATACTGATATATGCCACAACATGGCTGAACTTTTAAAAACATTAAATGAAAGAATCCAGTCACAAAAGACTACCTATTATATTGTATGATTCCACTTATATGAAATGTCCAAAAGAGGCAAATCTATAGGGACAGAAAGTAGAACATAGTTGCCTAAGGTTAGGGGGAGTTGAAAGACTGAAAGAAAAAGAGAGGTGACTTCTAATAGGTATGGCATTTCTTTTGAGGGTGATGAAAATATTCTGAAGTTGAATGTGGTGATGGTTGCCCAACTCCACAAATATACTAAAACCAATGAACCATATATTTAATGAGTGAATTGAAGGATATGTAAATTATATCTCAATAAAGTTGTTATTAAAAAAATGCAAACAGAAGAACTTCTATTTGTCTGGGGAAACTGCATATCCCAAGAATGCCAAATCACACAATGTCTTATTTATCCTGTATTTGTACCCTAAAGGTAATAATAGAAACTCACTGAAGAATTTTTAAATAGGGTAATGTCCTAATTAGATATACCTTTTGCAATGTTTGATGAACAGACTGGAAGAAGGCAAAACTGAACTTGAAGAGATCAGTTAAGACTAGAGTCTGGAAAGGGATAATGGGACTCAAGAGATGTTTGGGAATAATGATCAATAGGATTGATGGATGGTTCTGAGATGTGATAGTACTATAAGTTTTCTTCTTTGTAAAATTTTATGTATGGTGATGTCATTTACTGGGATAGGGAATAATAGAGATGTTCCTATTGTTGTGGTTGTTAGTTTGCAAGAAGGATGTGTGTCAGTTTTTAATGTACTCATTCTAGATGTCTTTACATTATCCAAGCAAAGGTCTAGCTATACAGACGGACAGCAAAGAAAAACCAGAGGCAGAAGATATGCATTTGGGTGTTACTACTGTAAGTGAAAATAAACCAATTAAGAACAAAAGACACTGCTTAGAAGAAACAGAAAGAAAAAAGAGGGAGTAAAATGGAATTGAGAATACCTCAACATTTAAAGAATAAACAGAAAGAAATGAGCTAGTAAAGACGACTGCAAAGTGGTCTTAGGAAACAGCCAGGAGAGGGTGTCATGAACACTAAGAGGAAAAGTTTCAAGGAGGGCTTAGTTAGCATTGAAAGCTGCTTTTCAAAGTAAAGTAAAGTGAGTAATGAAAAATGTCATTTGGACCTATTAACAATGAAGATTGTTAAGGTCTTTAGAGACTTTAGTGAGGAACAAAACTGAAGGGATGATCAAACAGAAGCCAGACTGGAATAAGTTTAAGAATACTGAATGGAGTGGCGCCTGGGTGGCTCAGTCCCTTAAACATCCGACTCTTCATTTTAGCTCAGATCATAATCTCAGGGTCGTGAGATCGAGCCCTACGTCAGGCTCCATGCTCAGTACAGAGTCAGCTTGAGAGTCTCTCTCCCCCTTGCTCTCTGCCCCTCCTCCACTTGCATGCTGCACGTGTGTGCTTTCTCTCAAATAAATGAATAAAATCTTAAAAAAAAAATAAAAGAATACTGAGTGGAAAGGCAATAGAAATAACTAGTTCGGTTGTGAAGGGGAGGCAAGTCAAATCTACCGCTAGAGAGCAGAGCACAGTAAAGGCAGAGTTTTGATGTTTCATTACTGAAAAAATTGAGTAATCTGAACATATTCAAAGCAAAGTTAAAGAGTCAGTATATCGACAGAAGTTGAAGATATAAGAAAAACAAGAGAGAATCAATACTATTAGGTTCCTGAAGAGGTGGGAGGACTGAGGTCCAGAGGACCCTAAGGAAGGGGTATACTTAGACAAGATGACAAAAAATTCTTCAGTGTGACAGAAAGAAATAAGAGGGACTGAAAGTACTTGCAGGGTAGGTATGTACACCTGTTAGCAAAAAATTAAAGGAAATCCTGTCTGATATCTTTTATTTTTTCTGAAGCAGAAGGCAAATTCATCTGCTAAAAGTGAGAAGGAAAGTGGGAGGGTGAGAGATTTGACAACAGTTAAGGTTTAAATAGTTGCCCTGTTAGATTCCTGTGGGATGTTTATTCCTTGTTTGTTTTAACATTATTCCATTACCCTTTTTTTTCTTTACCATATACCCACATTTAGTTATAGTTTTCTAAAATGAAGTAACTGTACAACATTTCTTTGGTTTTATTTATAATCAGAATACCAAATTCAACTGTGCTGTTATTACCATCACATTAACATTTCATCTATAAAACTTCCTGTAACTCTCCTGTTTAAAGGTCAAACGAACACCTTACATTACATCTTACATTATGAATTTCAAAACTACCCATTATGCTTATACAGGTAAACAATCGTTTATCATATATACAAATTTTATCTCCACACATCTAGAAGGCATACCATTTATTTAAAGGATTTTATTCCACATTACTTCTTAACTGTGGCATACTGTTTGCAAAGATGGCCTCAGCAATCCTTCCCATCCTTGTGTGCATTGACATTTATATTGTGACTTCTCAATTCCCACCATCAGAAGCGGAGTCTATTTCTTTTCCCTATCAATATGGGCTGGCCCTACGATATACTTTGTCCCATATGCATCCATAGATGTGACATCAAATGACTTCCTAATGTAGATTTCAAGAGACCTTATAGCTCTCACTCTTGACTTCTTGGGATATGAAGAAGCTCCAGCTAGCTTTCTGGAACATGAGAGATCACAGCAAAAAAGGCTCAGCCAACAGTACAATCTCCCAGACATGAGAGTGAGGTCATTTTAGACCATCTAGCCCTAGCTGAGCCATCAAATGAGCATAGTCATATGAGGGACCCTACGTGAGATCAGCAAATTTTCTACCTGAGCCCAACTTAAACTGTCAACCTAAAGAATCATGAGCAAATAAAACTGTTTTAAAGACAGTCTGAAGAAATAACCTAACTTTTCATTTCCCTTTTCTATTTTAAAAATATAGAAAAAACTGAATATATAAATTTATCACTTTTCTCATGGAAAAAACATAAATAATATCACATTTACTTATCACATTATTTTGCACTTAAACTTAAGCTTCTTTAAAACAAAATTACCAGAGTCAGAGTCTTGTGGTTCAGCGATTCATTCATTTATTAATTACATACCATGTGTCAGAATAACTCCAGACACTGACCATATATTACTGAACAAAGGAGATTAAAATCTCTGCCTGCATTGGGGAGATATGGATAACCCAAAACCAAAATTTTTTATTTTCTAATATGTAAGTATTATAGTAACATCTATATTTTTCAAGGAAAGAACATGTAAGGAGAAATGTTACCAATAATCGCTCTTACCCTCATGCCAAGCACCAAGAACCCAATCTCTTCCATTAATGGGTACTTGCTGACCTGTTGCTTAATCTTCTCAGATGAGGCAAAAGGATCATAACTCTTTCGCCCTATCTTTACATCCATTATACAGGGCTTATTAAATTTATGGGTCACATCTTCCAGTTTTAAGTATAAATCTGTTATTAAAGAAAAACCTTAATTAGTAATAGGCAAACATATTACTACCCAAATGACCGCCAGGGGAAAACAAAATGAGGAAATCTTAAAACTGAGAAAAAAGTTAAAATAAATCCAGATCAACAATTATTATTACTCCATCTAAAAAAAAAACAAACAAAAACTGACCAACAAATTTATAACAAGTATAAAAAGCACAGAGAAACGTACAGGAAGTGATTAAATAATATTCAATCATAAGCAAAAGAATGAAATAGATATAAGGTTTCTAAGGACATTAAAATGAGATTATTTCAAAAGCTTTTTCAGAATACATTCCCCTTTTGAATACATTTTATGTCATCTGTGCCTCTGCAGATCTCTTAGTATTTTAATAATTCTTAACAATCTTCATTTAAAATTAGTAATAGGAATCAATCCTTCCCGCAGAGTACACAACAGTAGTATAGCTAAAGAAAGGTGAATCAATCTAAATTAGGGTCACTGCCAAATATACATTCTAGTCTTCCTAGTCTCAAAAGAAAAATAAATATCTTGCTTTTTAGGATATAAGCATTCATCAAAAGTTCATCTGCAAACTATTTTGGCATCCTGCATACATCTTCCCACAGAAAACTATTATAAATGGTCAAGTAAAAGATTACAAAAGTTCCAGTTATTACATACTGTAGCTGACTAAGTACAGCTTAGCTTGAAAGTAAAGTCTAGGTACACTGAGGGAAGGAAGGAAAGAAAGTCTCTCTTTATTGGATGAAAGAATCCTCCCAAAGTTCTGACTGAGATCATTCATAACTTTCAGTTATGAATTTGTGAAGCATTTCTCCCAAAAACTTTTCTCAAAAACAGAAAAGATTTTATGTTTTTTTAACAAAGTAGCAGTTAGAGAACGTATGTATTTTCTATGAATTAAATAAAAGGTCACCAGAGAAAAAAGAAGATTTACCCTCTTCTCCTTTACCTCGACCCACCAAGACTAGCATAGTTATTAAATTACAACAAAGAAGTCTGTGTTGAACCAAAAGTGAGAACAACCCTGGGAGACCTTGTGAAAGTTTAAAGCCCCTCAGATTTAAGGGGCATAAATCTCTTCCTTGAAAGGATAAGAAAGAGGTAAGTTTTATCCCTTAGTCAAAGGAAGATAGGGGCAAGGTCATGATTTTGTAGAACTAGGTGAAGTCAAGCCCAAATATGACAAAAAACTATAGCCTAAGAAACCAGCACTGGCACATAGGAAGAAGTATGACACATTTTAAAGAAGGACGCTCACAAACAGACATGTTCAACAAGAGAAAACGAAAGGTCTGGACACAGACACAGGACTGTTGACAGTGAAAGGTAATGGCATAGTGGGAATATCCTTATCAAGAAATTGGATTCCACCCAAGCTTCTGTGCTTTTAAAAGATAACTACAGGATGGGGTGAGAAGATGGGGAAGAAAGCAGCACAAAGCAGTCCCCTTCAGATTCTCTCCTCTCATCTCCAGCTATCTTGAGCGAAAATAAACAGATCTATCCTTTTCCTACAGCCGTCTAAAAATTTCAGTAACAAGGTTTAGATTTCAAATATCAGAAAAGACTAATTAGAACCTAATACAGTAAACCACTGACATTCACAAGTGTATCATTAATTTCCATAAATCAAGAGACCCCAAAAGTCTTCTTGAAGTGAGGCGATGGGTATAAAGATAGTGAGTGAACTTAGCTAACTATCATAGCATCTTTATCTGAGTGTAGGGTTATTATTTTCTACTTGCCAATTTGGTAGTGATTAAAAACAAACAACAAACCGTTTTTTGTAATAAGATAGAGATGACAGAAGCGTGAGTAGATTACAAATCTTAATATCAAATCTCTATTTCCTCCTCCCCTCTTGGGAAGAAGGAAAATACAAATGCAAATCCCATATATAGTAGGAATACAATAAATGTTTGCTGAATGAATGAATGTTTGCCTTTCTCATTCCTATTGCAGACTGAGACTTTAGGTTTGGCCTTACTAACACTATAATAACTGAGTCATTCCTTCAGTAAACAGGCCTGAGCATCCTGGGTTTTATTTGACATTTATTTCAACTACCCAAATGTGTTTTTCTTTACTTTCAGGTTCTTGATATGTGATATAGGACTCGAATTACCAAATAACTGCTAGATTATTATTAGCCTTAAATTAATAACCCTTAAATTAAGGCCTACTGAGTTGGCTTATTGTTTTCTTTTAGTTCCCTAGTTTTGAATTTTTTTTTTAAGTGAAACTAAGAATTTGAGACTGTAATTTCTATCCTTCCCTCTAAGTTGTAAAAATAAACATCAAAACCTGCTTTTAGAGACGCAGTTTTTTAAGGATATAATGTCATATATCTAGCAGCTTGCCACAAGTGCTTTTGAATGAAATAGGTAAATAGGAAAATGGTGCATGATCTCAGCACTGAGACCTTTACTGATTTTTTTTATAGGTTGTTATCACTAGAGATAAGTCTGAATACTAATTCTCTATGAAAAATGCTATTAGCAAATTATTTTGCGAGCACAGAGCTTAATTCAAAGTAGGTCAATCCTGAGATTCAGTAACTTAAATGCTCAAAGGCATTTTACTACAGGGGAGTTTCATCTGTAAGGCAATGCTGCAGACTGGATAACAAAGGACACTTTTTCAGCCAGGCACCTTCTGGGTATAGAATGGACCAGTTTTTTTAAATTTTTAGGTAAACAGAAAATATGTTCTAAAACTTATCCAAAAATTGGATGGACTGAAAATAAGATAAATGTTCTATCTGGAATAGTTTTAAGTTCATTCTGACCAAAGTCAAGGAAATAAATTAAACTACTTTAATATGATGTTTGGAAAATAAGTATGATATGATTATTTAATATGATATAACTTGCAAGGTATGATTTTGAATGAAGAGAGGTGATTTTTACATATATATGAATATACATGTGTATATTTGTATGTGTATCCATCCTAAAGATTTATAGAATAATAATTAGATTTACTTTTTTAAATTCTGAAAAGCTCTATTTAGGACAGCAGATTCTGATAAGCCAGTCTGCCAGAGGTCAAAGGACTGGCATTTGTGATCACATCTAAGGAGACATTCTGTAAAGCCTACTCTTGGTTTTTGTATTGTAAATAAAAGGACATCTACTTACAAGAGGTTACACTGACTAGAAATATAGTTAAGTTTAAGAGGCTATGGCTATAAGAGATAAATCTATTACTTATCTATTAATTTATGAGAAGTATACACAGAATTTCTATAATTCATTAATTTTTTGAGATACAGATCATGAAAATAACTACCAGGTATTCAGAAACACACCACTTCATGCTGTTATGAGCAGATTACTAAGTAAGATTTCTCAGTGTCTTTACCAATGATATGATCAGAATGCTCAAAATATTTATATACTTCATGCTGTTCATGACAGTATAAGATTACCCAAGGTTACTATGGCTGAAGGAAACTTTCCTATTTTAAATATATTTTCTAATTAAAAATGTATAATTAAATATAATTACCTTAAATATAAATTAAATATAATACTTACATTGTTCTGTAATACATTAAGCATAAAAAATTCCTATAGCAAATTTTTTACTGCTGGAACATATTCCTGACACTCTAAGAAACAGACAGAAGATTCCCAGTATCAAAAGAGAAAAAAATTGAAACATTTGAAATACTGTTGAAAAACTGAAAGACCTACATATAACTAAACAGTAAAGATAATATAATTAGTTCCTTTAAAGGAAGGACAAGGGAGAGGGCATTTAGGGAGTTGAAGGAAGACTTATTTAGATGCTCTTACTGAATATTACTGATTGTATAAATTGTGAGAATATGTGTTCCAAGTTTCATCAAATTCTTCCCTACCATCATTAGAAAGCCTACTAGATACTGATTACCATCTTCATTTCTGAACCTCTCAAAAAGGAGAAAAGGCCAGATGAGGAACCCCTGCCCAACTATGAAGCCATACGGAAAATAGAGAAGGCCCTGCTTCTGCTTTCCACTGCAATCATTGGTCATTTCTAAGAGCAAGATAAACTGAAAGTAGAAAGAATTACAGGCAGAGACACTGAACCTCCAAATTTGACCTAAGTATGAAGGAGAGAACAGACATGTATGACAGCTTATTTCAGTGCATGCTTCCTAAAATTTGACTAGTAGCTAGATCCAGAAACCTAACAATCAGGCTGGAGATTAAATTTAAAAACTCTCAATTTGCTCAAACCCACTTGAAGATATACTTTTCTATCTCCCTAAATAACTATCAGGAAAAGGCTTTTGATGATGGTACGTGTACTAGGCATCATATGTTTATACAGATACAGATCAGATTTAATATCTATAGCTCAAAATCTTCAAAGATAATTTACAAATGTTTCAACTTAAAAAAAAAAACCCACTGGCCACGTTCTAAAATTAGCTAATGTTGATGATTGTACAACTCTGTGAATATACTAAGAACTACTGAATTGTATACTTTAAATGAGTGGGTCTTATGATACATAAATTATATCTTAATAAAGCTATCATAAAAAAATAAAAAGAAAAAAACCCTTATTGGTCAGCACATTCTTATGCTTCACTCAAGTTACAATAATTTGCTAAGCAAATTGGCAGTACTTTCTACATTGTACTACTCTGGGTTGTAAGAACTATGTCAGGCTTTATAAAACTACTGTGAGCACCTAAAAAAAGATGCCCAAAGCGGGGGGACGGGGAAGGCCAGTTATTCCTATGTAAAATACAGTAATGCAAACCACAGTGTTCTAAAATTTAAGAAAATATTTGGTTTCATGATATAAATATTTGTATTTATTTCGTTATTAAAAGGATAAAAACCGAAAAATGATCCCATGAACTCTCTAGTAAAATCAAAGCTAAACACCTGCAGAGTGCAACAATTTTTGTCCAATTTCCTCCAGAGCTAAAAAATTGAAATGGAATAGGAAATCCCCGAGGCAACTGTTGGTATTACTGAACCACTCTCTACACATATACTTTTTTTTATTCCTGTCCTTTTCCCCTTTTATTTACATTTTCTCCTCTCTTCTCTCATTTTCCTCTCTTCATCTTCTCATCCCTGTAGCACCAATTTCTCCATTTATAGTCAAATAAGAATATTAGAATTTTCAAAGCATTCTTACATAACATGCATCTTCTCAAATCTATGTGGTATTACTTTCAATTTATAGAAGAAAAAGTTGAGCTCAAAAAGGCTAATGAGTTAACCAACTTCACAAAATTAGGAAAAAAAAAATCAAGGTAAAAACCAAGTCTTTTGACTTTAAACTTACTGCTTTTTCTATTTTAGCATAGATGTCCCTCTATTTAGTACTGAAGACCAAAAAGGTTGTTGATTGCTAGCAAGTCCTTGATTTTTAAATCATATGCTAATAATTCCAAACTATAAAATGTTATTTTTAATTAAAATATTTCTGCTCTCACCCAGATTCTATATACTTTACTTTTCAAAATGATGCTGTTTGCTCAGTTATTCTACCGCTTCCTAATGATGCTTTTAACCTGAGTATTTACTTGTCTAGATGTCGAATCTAGAACCATCCTCAGCAACTTCTGTTAATCTTTCACCATCACTTTACTGACAAGTAATGATTTGCTCAAAGTTAAACAACAACCAGTAGCAAAGTTTAATGGAACCCAGATCTCTTACATTACAATGGAAACCTCTACAAAGTAAAGGTGATCATAAAGATGTGTGAAATAATTTAAGTAATGTGCTGATCTGAATCAGGGATATACTGTATATTTCGGACAAAAAGACAAAGAAAGAAGGAAGGGAAAGAGAAAGGAAAGAAAAGAAAAAAAAAGAAAGGAAGAGGGAGGAAGAAAAGAGAAAAGCTAAGCTCATTCTTTTCTTTTTTTTCTTCATATTACTGAAATACAGAAGAATCCTAAATACCTGGGGAATCATAGATTTACTATTACCTAACTGAGGATACTCAGGGAGATACCATGATTCCCTACAAATGACACTTGGCCCACCTAGTAAATGAGTAGAAGAGAAACAACGGATGAACAAGCCCAAGCTGGAGCCCCTTCTCTCCCTGTTCTCAAAATGCAGTTCAAGTACTATCTACATTAAAAAAAAGTATAGCTTTTTTTTTTTTAACAAGCATGTCACTAAACTCCAACATTGATCTGCATAATCAAAAAACTGGGAGTTGAGCCTATTAATTTGCATTTTAACGAGCCTCTGTGTTATTCTCAAACTCAGTCAAGTTTGAAACTCTTCACCCATTCACGAACCTTCTTCAATCATTAAGCGGTCATGCTACTTGTTTAATTAATTCTGTCTGCTCTATCAAAGGCTTTGAAAAGGCAAATACTCCTTCAAGTATTCATTAAGAAAGAGATGCTGTGCCTTTACATAGATCATTTTGTCCTCTAACCATGAAACTTAGCAGTATTTTTTTAAAAGATTGCAATTTTTTTTAAGAGAGGAAGGGGGGAGAGCAGAGGGAGAAGAGAATTTTTTCTTTTCTTTTTTTTTTTTGAAGAGAGAGAATTTTAAGCAGGCTCCAGCATGGAACTCAATCTCACAACTCTGAGATCATGACCCAAAATGAAGAGTCAGATGCTTAACCAACTGAGCCACCCAGATGCCCCTAAAAGATTGCAATTTAAAGCCTAGAATGAGATACAAAGGAAGTTACATAAAGAAAATATTTTTCTTGATTCTCTTACTCAAAATGGAAAAAGAAATTGCCCAATAAATGAGGAAAAAAGAACATCTATAAATTAACACAGTATTAAATACAGAGAGTTTTTTATTCAAATATAACAAATTGGCCATTAATTACTTTTTTTAAAGACTTACTTATTTTAGAGAGAAAAAGAGTGTGTACACATGAGTGGAGGGTGGGGGGAAAGGGCAAAGGGAGAGAGGGAGAGAAGCATACCCCCTGCTGACCACAGAGCCAACAGGGGGCCAGATCTCATGACCCTGAGATCATGACCTAAGCCCATAGCAAGAGTTGGGACACTCAACCAACCTGGGCCCTGTTGATCATTAATGTTTTACACCACTTAAGAAACTGGGTATGAAAAGCAAAAGTAGGGGTGCCTGGGTGGCTCAGTCAGTTAAATGTCTGCCTTCAGCTCAGGTCATGATCCCACGTTCCTGGGATGAAGCCCTGCATCAGGCTCCCTGCTCAACGGGGTCTACTTCTCGCTCTCCCACTGCCCCCACCCAACCGTTCATGCTTGTTCTCTCACTCTCTCTCAAATAAATAAATAAAATCTTAAAAAAAAAAAAGTATTAGTAAGATTTCCTTAATGAAGTAAAGAAAAGACTAGAAAGAAAAACACATATTTTGTCTGTATGAAACTAGACTTAATTTTATATAAAGCCTTCTAAAAAGCCACTCTCAGGTCATGATCTCAGGGTCCTGGAATCAAGTCCAGCGTCGGGCTCCCCTGCTTAGTGGGGAGTCTGCTTCTCCCTCCGCCTGCTGCACCTCTTGCTTGTGTACTCTCTCTCTCCAAAAAAAATAAATAAAATCTTTAAAAAAAATAAAAAATAAAAATAAAAAGCCACTCTCATGAATTAACATCAAAGGACAGATTTTCAAGAAAAGATTACCATTCGGTGCAGTGGGAGGTGACCAGATGCCGTAATATTTTGGCAAATATTTTCGTAGCTCTAAAAGAATACCATCAGTACAGTCAGCAGCATAAACCTGAAAGAAAGAAAATACAACATTTGCATGGTAGTTTCTTATAATGCTTTACAACTGCCCTACACATTTCTCAAATAAAACGATACTGTTGAATAATCATAATTTATCTGGTATGAGTTTCAATTAAAAAATACATTTGGAAGCAAAAAAAGATTACTGTGTGTCTCCAACAAAAAAGTATGTATTGTTTAGAGCATATTTTTCTTGGTTATCTAATTCTAGCCTTTCACCATCCTTGAACTATTTTACAACTAAGTAAGTTGTAGATAAAACTTTCAGCAAATGCTAAATAATTCTTGTCCATAGAAATGTAAATAAATTCAGGCCAGAAGAGGTTCAGCTCACTTCCTTCCACTCTCCACCCCTCATGGGAGGACAGAACATATATAATTATTTCAACTTCCCTTTATTCTTTATAAACTTGTGCTTCTTTGGCTTCTTTTTTGAACCAGTTTCAGTATCTGCTTGGTTCCCTCATTATATAATGAATTTAACAAAATCTTTAACACATATTTATTTTATATCTGTAAGGGACTTATGATTTTTTTTAAAGATTGTATTTATTTATTTGACAGAGAGAGACAGAGAAAGAGCACAAGCAGGGGGAGCAGCAGAGGGAGAGGGAGAAGCAGGCTCCCCGCTGAGCAGGGAGCCTGATGCAATGCGGGGCTTGATCCCAGGACCCTAGGATCAGGATCTGAGCTGAAGACAGAACCAGCTGAGCCACCTGGGCGCTGGGGAGTTATGATTTTATCTTTAAAAAATTATCCTTTAACTCAATGTAAGTCTAATTATTGCTCATTTAATTCCTTAATTTATAACAGTAACAATTCTACAGAATACTAGAAATGTTCACACATCCTAGAACTAGAGTCTTAGTTTTTTCCTAGAAGAAGAGGGAAAGAAAATATTTTTGGTTTAAAAACAGCTTGTAAGGGGCGCCTGGGTGGCACAGCGGTTAAGCATCTGCCTTCGGCTCAGGGCGTGATCCCGGCATTACGGGATTGAGCCCCACATCAGGCTCCTCCGCTATGAGCCTGCTTCTTCCTCTCCCACTCCCCCTGCTTGTGTTCCCTCTCTCGCTGGCTGTCTATCTCTGTCAAACAAATAAATAAAATCTTTAAAAAATAAATAAATAAATAAATAAAAAATAAAAACAGCTTGTAAGGCATGTTATCCAATGAATTCTCACAATATGGGATACCTAATTATCCAAAACCATTAAAGTTCACTGGTGTAAAATGCTTATGAAATCTTAGTATTACAATTCTAATTATATTTGTCAAGCCATATTCATGTCAAGTAGTTACACATAAAACAGAATTCTACAGAATAAACTCAAGTGTGACAGAGACCAAATATCCATGTGATATACTGTATTTCCCAGCTTTCCCTATTGGAACGTGAGTAGAAGTGGTATTAGTCACTTCTAGGCCAAGGTAATTAAGAGAAGGGCATATCTTATCAACCCTTTGTTCCTGGCATAACATCAGTGAGGGCAGAGTGTTCACGATGACATAATAACAGGATGGAGGAACCAAGTATATCTCTATGTACTTGAAGTCCATGATATATTTGTAAGTAAAAACGATAAAAGAACTGGAAGAGTATACATAAAGGTAAACTTTCTCTTCTTACTTTAAATATTTTGGGGGGGTGATAAAATAAAACTTTCTACCTAGAGAAATGTAGGATAAAATATAATAAACATTTTCTTAAATGCATAGCTGAGCTCCCAAGGAAGAGAAAAGGAAACTCATAGGGGTCTAAAATAAAGAGGGAACCAAAAGCATTAAACTGAGCAGTGATGTTTTGTATTCATAAAGGTCCAATCTGAAGACCTGAACCAAAGGATCTCTGAATTTAGGGACTCAGCATAGATGAAGACAGAGTTACCGTACTGAAATAGGGAGAATAAATGAAAATCTAACTACTGAACAGTAAAAACCCTGGCATCCTCTCCCTTCCCCTACCATTATACTCTAAAAATGCTGGGGGCCAAACTGATCAAGAAAAAGATAGAAGCAGCAAATAAACAATTAATATTAGGAATATAAAAGGAGTCATATAATCCAACTATATTTTACTATCACATTGACAAAAAGTCAAGATATTAAAAAAACTGAATCAGTAGTTAAACATATATCCCTTCTGAGGAGTGCATGGGTAGCTCAATAGGTTAAGCATCCGACTCTTAGATTCAGCTCAGGTCCTGATCTCATGGCTCGTGAGATCAAGCCCTGTGTCCGCCTCCATGCTCATCGGGAGTCTGCTTCGATACTCTCTCCCTCTGCCCCTTCTCCTGCTCACACTTTCTCTCTCTCTAATAAATAAATAAATCTTAAAAAGAAAATCCTTTTCCAGGAAAGAAGGAATGAAATGAAAAAAAGGATAGAAAAAAAGAAAGGAAAAAAGAGAGGCAAACAACTGGCTACACTGATGTTTTACAGTTAAGTTCTATCAAGCCCTTAAGGAACAAAATCCTTATCTGATACAAATTCTTCCATGAAATAGAAGAAGAAATGCCCCTCGATTCATTTTATGAAGATATAAGAAACCTGATGTCAAAACCAGACAATGAAAATATGTGAAGAAAATAATAATTCAATCTCATTTTTGAGAATACATGGAAAGAAATATTAAATAAAATACTAGCAAACAAAATCCAGTAATGCATATTATTAAAAAAAAATTAAAAGGACATGTACAAGCAGGTTTTACTCCAAAAAATGAAAGGTGATAATAGATTAGTTATGGCATTTACATTAACAGATTAAAAGAGGAAACTCATAAAATCATTTCAATTGATACAGAAAAGGTAGCTGAAAAATATCCAATACCCATTCATATCTTAAAAAGTTTCTTGAAATAAAAATAGAGAGGATGTTGTTTATCTTCCCCTTTTTCCAAGAAGCTAACTTCAATCAACTGCGTCAGTGAGCATCCCTTGTCCTCCTGCCATTGTCTCTTAATGGTACAAGACAGTGGAGGGTAGGAAAAGTGTTGAGGTCAGATTATTTACTTCTCTAATTCCCTCCTTCTCAGTTCATGTCTTCTTGTATAGTTACCTTCCATGAGTTCTAGTAACCACTCCCTTTCTTTGCCCTTTCAGGCCCAAGGGTGGTATAGCATTATCTCTTGCAGGTGGCCTTCAACTGTGACCACACCTTTGTAAACAGTCCTTTTATTAAACTGACTGAGTACACCACTTGTTTCTTGAGTCTTGACTCACAGAGAAAGCAATTTCCTTGATCTGGGAAGAAGTATCTATCAGAAACTTAAGAGAGAAAGCTATATTTAAAAGGAGAAATATTAGAAGCACATCTGTTAAATGAGAGGAAGATGTCCTCCCTGCCCCCCATCATTGCTTCTATTCATCACTGAACTGGAAGTACTTGAAAGAAATATATGGATTCAAAAGGAACAACAACAAAAAACCCTTCCAATCACAGTAGCTTTAACAGTCTACATAGGAAACAATTAGAACTGTTAGAGTTCAATAAGATTACTAGATAAAAGAAATACAAACATCTATTTCATTCCTGTATATTAGCAATCATTGGGAAACTTAATTGAAAAAAATATTATTTACAATAGAAACAAAAAATGAGGTACCAAGAATAAAGTGAACAAATTATGTACAAGACTTTTACAGAGTGAATATAAAATACATTCTTCAAAAAAGAGGCCGTGTGTAGCAGTTAAAGGCACATATTCTAGAGCTAGACTGCATCCATTCAAATTCTGGGGCCATCATTAACTTATTTGAATGATCTTGGTCAAATTATTTCAACTAATCATGCCTTCGTATGCACATATATAAAATGAGGATAATACAGTACCTAACTCACAGGTTTTTGTTGGGATTAAACAAGTTAATACTGGAAAAGCATTTACAGTAATACTTGTTTTTTTTTTTTTTAAAGATTTTATTTATTTATGTGACAGAGAGACAGCCAGCGAGAGAGGGAACACAGCAGGGGGAGTGGGAGAGGAAGAAGCAGGCTCACAGCGGAAGAGCCTGATGTGGGACTCGATCCCGGATCGCCAGGATCACACCCTGAGCCGAAGGCAGACACCCTAACGACTGCGCCACCCAGGCGCCCCTACAGTAATACTTGTTTTTTGTTTTGGCTTGTACTGTTTTTTTTCTACTTTCATCTAAATGAGTTAAAACTACAAAATCTTAGAAGAAAACACAAGCATAAATCTTCATGACCTTAGATATGACACCAAAAGCACAAGCAACAAAAGGAAAAACAGATAAATTGGACTCCAAATTTTAAAACATGTGTGCTTCAAAGCACTACCAAGAAAGTGAAAAGACAACCCAAAGAATGGAAGAAAATATTTGCAAATCATTTATCTGATAAGGGACTTTTATCTAGAATACATAAAGAACTCCTACAACTAAATAAAAAAGACAACCCAATGAAAAAATAAGCAAAGGATTTGAGAGACATTACTCTAGAGAAGAAATACACATAGAAAGTACATGAAAAGATGCTAAACATCATTAGCCATTAGGGAAACGCAAACCAAACAAACTGCAATGAAATTAACACTGCACACTCAAAAACACAAAACCAAAACCAAACACAAAAAATAAAAACCACTTCAACACTCACTTGGATGGCCATTAAAAACAAACAAAGAAACAAACAAACTAAAACCCTAAAAAGTATTGGGGAGGATGAGGGAAAATTGGAAACCTCATATATTGCTGGTGAAAATATAAAATGGTAAAGCCCTCTGGGATACACTGACAGTTCCTCAAAAAGTTTAATGTAGAATTATCATATGACCCACCAATTCCAAAATTGGAAACAGGTACTCAAACAAATACTTATACATGCATGTACATAGCAACACTATTTACAAAAGCCAAAAGGTGAAAACAACCCAAATGTCTATCAATGGGTGAATGGATAAACAAAATGGGGTATGGAAGTAAAATGGAATGTTACTCAGCCATAAAAACGAACAAAGTACTGATGCGTACTATAATGTAGACGAGCTTTAAAACCATTATGCTGGGGTACCTGAGTGATACAACTGGTTAAGCAACCGTTGCATCAGGTCATGAGACCGAGCCACAAGTCAGGCTCTGCACTCAGCATGGAGTCTGCTTGAGATTCTCTTCTCCCTCACCCTCACCCCCTTCTGCTCATGCTCTCTCTCTCTCTAAGTAAATAAATCTTAAAAAAAAAAAGAAAAAAAGAACACTATGCTAAACAAAACAAGCTACATACATATTGTATAACTCCATTCATATGAAATATCCCGAATAGGTTAAGTCCATAGAAAGCAGATTAATGGCTGCCAGGGATGGCTTAACAGGTATAGGATTTTCTTTTGTGTGATGAAAATGTTTTGTAACTAGACAGAGTGGATGGTTGAAAACACTGTGAATGTACTAAAAAGTATTCCTAGTCATAGAGTTAATTAAATGTTAAGTAAGCCCTTTCCCCCTCTCCACACTTGGAGATTCACGGTACACACTGGCACATTTAAGGTTCTAAAAAAATTCTGTAGTAAAAATAAAAACACTTATTTAGACTCAGCACTTCCGAGAAATACAAATGGGCTCTCAGTTAAGGGGTTTTTTAAATGTAGGTCAAAATCCATTAACTGAAATCAATTTAGCAGATCAGAATAAGGATCTTTAAAAAAATGAAGTAGAGTAGGGGCACCTCGATGGCTCAGTCAGTTGGGCAGCTGACTCTTGATTTCAGCTCAGGTCATGATCTCAGGGTCATAAGATCAAGCCCCGAGTTGGGCTCCTCACTCAGCACAGAGTCTGTTAGAGAGCCTCTCCCTCTGCCCTTCTCCCTCCCCAGCTCATAAATCTTAAAAATGAAGTGCAGTGGAAAATACTAGACTGTATCAGTAAAGGTAAGCATTGTATTTCATAAAGCTTTTGTTTCAGTCACATACACAATATACCAGGACATGCTGTCAAATGTATTTCTTACCTAGTCATCAGAAAACTATGAAAAGCTAAATACAATGAAACAAATCTTACCTCACTTACCATATTATAGAATTCCAGCTCTCTTGGACCCCTTGGAGGTGGTTGTAACTGTTTCAAAACTGTGCCATCTGGATGCTGCAGGATACCTACAGAATAAAAATCAGCTATTTTTTAATGCTTTGGTAATAGTACACCTTTCATCACAGGATAGATGTGTTCCTAAAGTTACCGATAAACCACTTTCATAAAAATTAAGGGTTTTTTTTTCCTTATTTCAGAAATTTTAACATTCCCAATACATTTCAGTGCTTGTTATATGCAAAGCACCAGAACACAAATTCTGAAGTGTGGTTTCATTGTCTTGAACTACTATACCCCCTAGAGCCCTCTCAGACTTTCTAATAAATTTAGACTGTATTTCTAAATTTTATAGAAATTCTTCAGTAACCATCTTCCTGGGAGAAAGTAATTTATAGCTAAACAAGAAGTTAAAAGAAGTACTGTAAACTGATTCCACTCTTGTAAACAGAAAAAAACATACATGTTAAGGTGGGACTATATGAATTTCCTATTTTGTAACTTTTTTATAAGTTTCTCTCATTTATTATAAGAAAGCAAGTAAAAATTTTTCCTGATTCAGATGCACTATGTACAGATAATATGAGGGCAAATAGCCACTGGGAAAAGTGGGGACTGAAATCAGACACCAAGCCTGGAGCTGGAAGGGGCAATCAGTCCGCTCAATGGAGGAGCTTTTTCCTAAAGCCATCACATATGTACCAGCACTGGTCCTGTCCCTATACCATGAAGACTCACTGCCAAATTTATATGCTAAAATCTTAAAATTTTCAAATACTGAGATTTCACAAATTCATGTGTTAGAACACAATAGGGCTCAAGTAAGTATCATAAGGAGAAAAGAGAATAGGTCAGAAAAAAATTTCTGGACTTCTACTTTCACCTAAGATACAGAAACCTAAAAACCCCATCCCAAGACTCAGGGTCATAGGGCCTACCTAATATTCACAAGCTGGACCAAGACAGCAAGAAACACCCCCCAGAGCCTTGCATCAGGCTAGTAATCACCAAGTAATAAGCAACAGTAATCTACACTTGGGGAAAAGGCATGAAGATGGAGAAAAACTATCTCTGAAGCATGAGTGCACAAGGAAGACATAAAGGGGCTAAACAGGAATGTTGAGAAAAATCCTCTGGCAAAGCAACCCCACTCTAAACAAAAGATTACAACAGAAAAATTGCAAGCTTGTGGTGCACTGAAGGTATTATTAGTCTGCTTCAGCTTCCATAATAAAATACCGTAGACCACGTGGCTTAAACAACAAAAATTTATTTTCTCACAATTCTAGAGGCTAGAAGTCACACATCAAGATTACAGCCTATCAGCTCCTGATGCGGGTTTTCTTCTTGGCTTGTAGACAGCTGCCTTCTCATTTTGTCCTCACAAGGTGGAGGCAGTGAGAGAGAAAACGTATTCTCTCATGTCTCCTTTTATAAGGACACTTATCCTTTTGGATCAGGCTCACCCTTATGCCCTCATTAATCTTAATTACCTCCATAAAGACCCTCTCCAAATACAAACATATTGAAGGTTGTTCTTTTAGTGTATGAATCTGGGGCAACACAACATTCAGTTCATAACAGAAAGTAAGTATAACAACAAAATTCAAACTTGGCTCTATTCCTGACTAGACTGGCTCAATCACCAACACTAACTGCCTAGCAGAAGAGGCATATTCATTTCAGTCATAAATACTGTTTGCCTTCGGTCTCACATGTGATGTCCAGAATTTAATAAAAAATTACAAAACATATGAAAAAGCAAGGGAAAAAACACTGATGTCAGAATTATCAAAGAATTTAAAATAAGCACAATTAACATGTTAAAGATTGTAATAGAAAAGGTAAATAACATGCATGCAAAGATGGGGAATTTCAGCCCAGAAATTGTAAGAGTCAAATGGAATGTTAGAAGTGAAAAACGGAGTGGCACCTGGGTAGCTTAGTCGGTTAAGCGCCTGCCTTCAGCTTAGCTCATGATCCCAGGGTCCTGGGATCCAGTTCCACATCAGGCTCCCTGCTCAGCAGGGAGTCTGTACTCCGCCTACCCCCCTTGTGCTCTCTCCTCTCTTGCTCACTCTCTCTAATAAATAAAAAAATAAATTAAATTTAAAAAAAAGAAATGAAAAAGAGTAAAGAGACAAAAATATGCTTTCTGTGGCCTCATCAGTGGACATAATATAGAAGAGAAAAGAATCAGGGAATTTGATGACAGGTCAACAGAAATTACCCACACTGAAACACAAACAGAAGAAAGAAAGAGTGGAAAAAATTAGAAGAAAGCACCTAAGATCTGTGGAATAACATCAAACAGTCTAAGATAACTATTAGAATCCTAGAAAAAATAAAAGGCACACTCATGTTCATTGCAGCTATTATCCACAATAGCCAAGAAGTCGAAGTAACCTAAATGTCCATCAACAGATGAAAGATTTAAAAAAAATGTAGTATATACATACAATGGAATATTTTTCAGTCTTATAGAAGGCAATTCTTTACTCCAAGCTACAACATGGATGAACCTTGAAGGCGTATGTTAAGTCAAATGAGACAGTCACAGAAGTACAAATACTGCATGATTCCACTTATATAAGCTATCTAAAGTAGTCAAACTCTTAGAAACAGTAATTACAATGCTGGTTTCCAGGTACTGGAAGGAGGGAGAGGGGGATTTGTTTTTCAAGGAATACAGAGTTTCACTTCTGCAAGATGAAAAAGTTCTAAGAGAGATGTTGCACAAAAATGTTTGTATAGTTAGTACTACTGCACTGTATCCTTAAAACGGTTAATATGGTAAATTTAATGTGTTTTTTACCACAATGAAAAATTATGTAGTTAGTGGGATTACAACTATGTAAAATAAATGCATGTTAAAATTTCTGTCTGTGGCTAGAACATTCTAGGTAATTTTTACTTCTTTTTTGGTAAGGTTTTCCAAAAGTTTCTATAATAAACTCACTGCTTTTATTAGAAAAAATGTATGACATGAGAAATTCAAATATGCTAAAATGATTACATATTGTATATAATATCAATTATGTAAACAAGTTATTGAAAAAGATGAAAGGAAAAAATCTTAAATGACAGGGTATGAGGAAATACTTGACAAGACAATGTCTAAAGTGTTCTAAAACTAATGAAAAACCTAAAAATACAGAGCCAGGGAATTCTAAATAGGATAGAAAATACAAACTCCTAGACATTTTAAATATAAAGACACAGACACAGATAAGTTAAAAGTAAAAGGATGAGAAAAAAGAATATACTAGCAAGTACCATTCATAAGAATGTTAACATATTAATATTACTATATATCAGACTATGTTAATATTAGACACAGAATTCAAGAAAAAAGAATGTTATATGTAAAAGGGACATTTCATAATGATAAGTCAATTCATTTAGACACAGCAATCCTAAATGTGTGTACCTAATAAGAGCTTCAAAATACATGAAATAAAAACTGACAGAAGTGAGAAGATAGACAAACCTGCAATTACTCTCTCAATAATTGATAAAACAAGCATACAGAACATCAGAAGTGACACATAAAGCCAAATAGTATCAACAACTTACCCACACTGACACGTACAGTATGCTATATCCAACAGAATACACATTTTTTTCATGTACAGATGAAACATTTACCAAGACTGACCATGTGCTGAATGATAAAAAAAAAAAACACCAAGTTTAAATTTAAAAGGACTGAATATTCTCTGCCCATAATGGAAATAACAAGATATTTGGGAAAATACCAAAGAAATGAGAAGTAAACACACTTGTAATTAATCCACGGATCAAAATTCACAAGGGAAATTAAAAAATATATTTTTTAAAGATTTTGTTTATTCATCTGACAGAGATAGAGACAGCCAGCAAGAGAGGGAACACAAGCAGAGGGAGTGGGAGAGGAAGAAGCAGGCTCACAGCGGAGGAGCCTGATGTGGGGCTCGATCCCATAACGCCGGGACCACGCCCTGAGCCGAAGGCAGCCGCTTAACCGCTGTGCCACCCAGGCGCCCCTAAGAAATATTTTTAACTAGGGGCGCCTGGGTGGCTCAGTCGTTAAGCGTCTGCCTTCGGCTCAGGGCGTGATCCCAGGGTGCTGGGATCGAGCCCCGCATCGGGCTCCCCGCTCCGCTGGGAGCCTGCTTCTTCCTCTCCCACTCCCTCTGCTTGCGTTCCCTCTCTCGCTGGCTGTCTCTCTGTCAAATAAATAAATAAAATCTTAAAAAAATATATTTTTAACTAAATGATAATGAAAACTAACATAACAAAATTTGTGAAATGCACCTGAAGTACTGATCTGTACTTAGAGGAAAATGAGTAGTTTTAAAGGCTCGTATTAGAAAAAAGAAAAGAAAAAAAGGTTCCAACTTAAGATGCTAGAAAAAAGTAATATATTAGCCCAAAATAAGTGGAAAGACAGGAGCAAATAAAAACAAAAACAATGAAATAAGAATGACAACAGAAAAAAAATAAATGAAAAAGATTCTCTGAGATCAATAAAACTGATAAAACTCTAGCTCAATGGATCAAGAAAAAAACATAAATTACCATTATTAGGAATAAATGAAAGATGGGATATCACTATAAATGCTATAAGCATTAAAGGCATAAGACAACTTCATACCAATAAATCCAACTTAAATAACATGAATAAATTCCTTTACACATGAATTATTAAAACACATGAAGTAAAAACTCTGAGTTGCCCTATGTCTACGAAGAACACTGAATTCATAATTTTAAATATCTTGAGATAATTATAGGCCAAAATGGGTTCAAAAGTAAATTCTATCAAACATTTACAGAAAACGATAACAGCATTCCTACCAAATTTTTTCAGAAAACAGAAAAGTGGCGAACATTTCCCCACTAATTTTATGAAACCAGCACATTCTTTTTAAAAACCCCAACAAAGACTTATAAGAAAATTATAGCCAATCATCTCAAATGAACACAGTCATAAAAATATTTAATGAAACATCAGTAAACCTAATCCAGCAATATATACAGGATAACTTATCATGACCATGTGGACTTATTCCAGGAAAGCAAAGTTAGTTTAAATATTTCAATATGAGTAAATATATTGATGTTTTGGGTAAGACAGAATTCTCAATGAGAAAGAAGGGATATGTAAATATAGAACAGGGAAGGGTAAAGAACAACCCTGTGGTATTAGGTTTAAATTATAGGTATAAGTATGAACACAAATTTTTAAAAAATATGAAATTATGTATTTCTTAGTCCAATCTGCTGAAAGGACAAACAGCAACCACACCCAAGGAGCAATGAGTATACCTGGTGCCCATACTTTGGCTTTTAAATACCATTTATCCCTAAAGGAATCAGGTTCTTGAAGAAAAGTAAGCCTGTTCCAGGGCTGGAACACAGAAAGTACAAGATAAACACAGAACATTTTTTATGCTAGAAAGTGAGAAAATGCTTTAAATGAAAAATGGGAAACATTGAAAAGACCAAGGAGCTAGCCTGAAGAAGCTCCCACCGCCCAAATTTGGGACAATCTGAGCATCAAGATAAGCAGTAACAATAACGGATAAGACCCATTGACTGAAGTCTGCAAAATCCTTATAATGAAAGAAAGCGAGAGAGAGAGAAGGGAAATCTACAATTCCCTAAAGCAGAACGCCAACTAACAAATTCAACAGGAATGACAGAGTTAGAATACTACCATTTTGCAACTACCATAGTAGTAAGTTGGTCAAATACTGTCAATGGATGCTTGTAATGCTGGGTGAAAACTGTGATGAGGAACAGGATATTAACAGTCTCAAACAGTCTCTTTATTCCTCTCAAATTACTTAATTACAATAGGAAAAATGAAAACTTGACAGTGGAAAACTTGGCAGGTATCACCTAACCAGGTGATCAAAGTCATGTCACCAGTAATGCAACTGACATCCTGTGCTTTATGATATGATGCTTCAAGAACACGTAATTCATATAGTATTCTGACCAAAAATGCATTAATCTGAATCTAATGATAGGAAAGCAACAAATATAAAGGATATTCCAAAAAAGCCATGCTTATACTCTTCAAATATTTCATAGTTATGAAATATAAAGAAAAAAATGAAAAACTGCTCCAAATGACAGGTAACTAAAGAGTCCTAACAACTAAATGCAACGTGCAGTCTTAGATGGGGGAAATTGCTACTAAGGATATTATAGAAAAAATGACAAAAGCCTAATGTTAAATATTCTCAATTTGATCATTTTACCATGGTTAGGTAAGAAAACGTTCTCATTTTTTGGAGTTATTTAATTATTTAGAGGAAAAGGGGTCATGATGCCTGCAATTTAATCTTAAAGGGTTCTGCAAAATCATTACCAAGTAGAGAGAGTAATAAAGAAAATGTGGCAAATTTTAATAAAAGGTAAAACTAGATGAATGGTATACATTAATTGATTATACTATTCTTACAACTTTTAAGTTTGAAATTTTTCAAAAATAAAATAAAAATTCTTTAAAAAGGCAGTACAATTTATGGTAGCATCAAATACTTGGGGAAAATCTAGTGAATGTTGTGTAAGACCTCTACACTGAGAACTATGACTAAGAGAAATTTAAGAAGGCCAAAATAAATGGAAAGATCTACTATGTTCATATATTAGAAAATACAAGTATTATAAAGAAATCAATTTTCACCAAAGCACCCTATAGACTCAAAGCAGACAAAAATCTTACCTTTTCTTGGTAATTAACTACGGGTTGATTTAAAATCTATATGTAAATGCAAAGGACCAGAAATCATCAAGACAATCTTGAAAAAGAAAACAGGATGCTTACTCTACCATACATCAAGACTCAATTCCTCACTGAATTAAGACAATGAGATATTACTGCTATAATAAACAAATAAATCAATGGAAATAAATACAAGTCCAAAAGCAAATCCAGGAAACTTAAAAAACTGGGGTATACATGCACAATGGAGTACAACTGAGTTGTTAAAAAGGATGAGGAAGCACTCTATGAATTGATACTACTGATTTTTAAAATAATATATTAAGTTTAAAATGTGAAGTGCAAAACAGTATATATAGCATAGTACTTTTTGTGTCAGAAAGAAAAATATGAAAGTTTATATAGATCTGCTTAATTTTGCAACAATAACTTAGCAAGGATAAATCAGAAAACAATGAAACTGGTTACCTACAAGGTATGTTGAGAAATGGGTGGAGTGACAGAAATGGAGTGACACTTTTTTGATACATCTCTCTGTAAAGTTCTGACTTTTGGAAGCCTGTTAATTTTATAAGCATTCAAAAATATATAATTAAATAAAAATGAAGGGAGGGAACTGAATTTAAACACAAACAAATGAATCCAGCTGCTTTTCAAATAAATAATATTACCTTAGAGAAGAGGGGGTAAAAATAACCAAAAAAAAAAAAAAAAAAAAAAAAAAGCCAGAAAACCCTACTCCAATAGCTTTTGAAGAGTTTCCAACCACACACCCTTAGTATAAGGGAATCAATCTCATTTTGAATCTTTATTCTAGGTTTGTTTTCTGCAATAGTATGGGTACAGAAATTCTGAAAATTACAAGAACAAGCAAAACAAACAAACCGAAAAAATCAACACACACAAAAAAACATTAATAATGTTGGGAGCCAAGGTTCTCACTGAGGTAGATGAGAAATACAAATTTAGAATCAGGAAAGGAAAGGAGAAAGGAAAGGAAGAGGACAGGACAGAACTCTGGTGCTGGAATGAAATCGGGAACATCAGTATGAAATTATGATTTCTAAATATTTATACATTCTTCTCAATTATCTTCTTTGAAAAGGCCAGGAAGCAATAACACTCCAATGGCAATGAGCACATCTAGCACCCAGATCTTGGTTTCAAAATACCATTTCCCACTGAAAATGAACCAGGGCTCCTGGGAGAAATTGCTGGTTCTAGAATTGGGAAAAGGAAAGTATAAGTCTAAAATAACTTGTGACAGAAAGGAAGGAAGCGCTCCCACTCACCAAATCTGGTAAAATTTGAACACGAAAATAAGTATGTTCTATAATGGGTCATGACACTTCATAAAATAAGAATCCATGGGTCCATACTATTAATAAAGGACATACATATTGGAGTAAAGGGAGGACTAGTTCTTAGAATGCTGACTGTTAAATAGAGGTAGTGATAGAACTGGGGAGAAAAATCACAATTTTTCAACTTTCAGAGTAAACACTGCTTCAGGCAAAAATCATCAATAGATGCCAAATCTAGGGGTGAAGGGTGATGAGGAGCAGGATATGTCCATGATCTCAAAGTGTCTCTCCACCAACAGCTTATTAGTTGCAAAGTGAAAAATATTAACTACATACCAGAGAAGCCAGACCACAACTGGACCAGATAACCAAAATAAGTATCACTAATAAATGGCAGATGGACATTCCAGGCCTCCAGATGTGGTACCCTGAGGAGAACGCACTTGTATAATATTCAAGTCAGAAATGCATCACCTGAATCTTACCATAACAACCCATCAGAAATCCAAATTAAAGAACATTTCATAAAATAGCCTGTACTCTTAAAAAAATGACAATGTCATAAAAGATAAAGGCTGAGGAGCTGTTATAAATTCAAGGATTCTAAGAGACATGACAACTAAATGCAATGAATGATCCTGAACTGAACCCTGGACTGAGAAAAACAAATATGATAAAAGACATTATCGGAACAGCTGAGAAAACTGTAATATGGATTATAGATTAAAGCATTGTATCACTGTTAAATTTCCTATATTTGATAAATGTGCCATGGTTACAGAATTACACACTGAAGTATTAATGTGTAAAGGGACAAGATATATGTAACCTATCTTCAAATAGTTCCCCCAAAATAAATAACATGCATAAAGAAATTCCACAAAATGTTAAATCCTCTGTATTGTCCTTGCAACTTCTCTAATATTTTAAGTCAATTAGTTTCAGAACTATCTAATAAAATGGACCATAAGCCAAAATAGACAACACCAGTTGAAATCCTTCTTTTACCCAGACTACCTCATTTCTATATCCTTAGTTAGATCAGGAAACAAACACAAGATTTCAACTATTTGTTTGAAACTTTAAGGAATTTTGAAAGAAATTAATGGTACACGTTAAATAATGAAACAGAAAAAGGATTTCATGCTAACTTGGGTGAACTTTGGGAACTTAAATTGACAGCAATTATACTTTTGTGAAACCTCCCTATAGAAAATGTTGCACAATGTGTAAGGTATACTATAATGTACAAAATGTTTAATACATTATTTATAATAGCAAAAAAATAGTGAATATATAAAAATCTACCACTAGAGGAATAAATTATGATACATTCACACTATGGAATACAACAGTTTTTTTTTTTTAAAGAATAAAGTGTATTATGAATACAAAAATATGGATATACCACATAATATACACTGAAAACAAAAAGTTGCTGATATATTTGTACAAAAAATTAGAGTTCTGTTAGTGTGTTTACATATGTGCGCAGAAACAAAAACCTGAGAGGATGCACCGAGAATAGTTAGCAGTGACTACCTCTGGGAGAGGGAGAGCAGGTGGAAGGGTACTATTACACTGTTTGAATTTTTTTCCTAAATGATTACGTACTGCTTTTATAATAATAAAAAAAAAAAGAACACTTCGTATTCTTAGAAATAAGATTGAAATCATATTTCAGTGAGGACCACAAAATATAACTCTGATAGCAGAACTGTAACATATTCTTTTTTTTTTTAATGTTTTTTAATTATATTATGTTAGTCACCATACAGTACACATCCCTGGTTTCTGATGTAAAGTTCGATGATTCATTAGTTGCATATAACATCCAGTGCACCACGCAATACGTACCTCCTTACTATCCATCACCGGCCTATCCCATTCCCCCAGCCCCCTCCCCTCTGAGGTCCCCAGTTTGTTTCTCAGAGTCCATAGTCTCTCATGCTTTATTCCCCCTTCTGATTACCCCCCTTTCTTTATCCCTTTCTTCCCCTACCGATCTTCCTAAGAACTGTAACATATTCTTATTACTCGGCTACAAGAAGATCTATTTTTATGTTCAAGTACCTTTGTGCAATTGGTTCCACGTTTTTAATTTTTAACAAAGCCAATCACTCCTTTTTGGAAATAGGTAAGATAGATATCAATCCGAAATTGAAAAACCCTTACTTAATGATAGTAACAAAAAATTTCCACACAATGTCTTTAAGAAAATTTATTCTGAGAATTTCAGTTGATAGCCAAACCAAAGTATAATCTACACAATGTACTTTACAACTGTAAGTTATTTATGATAGTAGAGAGACATAAAAAATTCTTGAACTTTGAATTACTGGCCATCTTGTTATCCATTTTATGAATAGGTAAGATTATCATCATTCAGGTGTCCTTTCATTAACAACAGATGCTAGGTTGCATAAATAATTATGAATTAAATTCAACAAAATATTAGGTTGCTAGCACAGGTTTGAGGCATTGTGCACTAGTGATACAAAGACAATCCCCAGTCAAGACTATCTTACAAAATTTTTTAAAAAGCTTATTTTAAATTGAATGCAATAATAAATAAAATTAAGGACTTTGTTTAGAATCTCAACTACTCCTTCAATTAGGTAATATGGGTGACAACTCTTTCAGCCACTGTTTGCAATGTGGTATAAAGTCACATTTGGAATACATTTGTGAATATGCGTGATAAGCAGTGGTTACATTCTCAAATGACAATCACCACTGAGACTGTGTTTATGCCGGGATTTTTTGTTTATCTATTTTCCTTTGCAGATGAGTCGATTTCTAGGGAACCTTGGGGAAACAATTATTTTTTTAGGCTTCTAAAATATTATTAGGAATATTATCACTACAATTCATGAAAATAAATCAATAGGTATGCAATATAAATCTACTAACAATAATTCCATAATTACGCTCAAACTCTCACTACCAGAAGAGACACACACAAGAACGTGTCTGTGCTAAGCATCTTAAGAACATTGTTTCCTTACATCTAGGCTAAGCACCTCGAGAAATATATGTTTCCTTGCCTGTGTGTACTAAAAGAACTGTCAATTTTCACTCTTTCAACATTTCCCAATTTAACTAAGCCCCAATCCCTGTACAAGGCTATAAGGATAAACAGATTTGGTCTCTAACTTAAAGGAACTCACAATTCAGTGGGGACAAAGGCACATAGTCTACATGACATCATCATTAACACCTAACTTTCACCAAAAGAAGAAAAGGTAAAGATAAAAGCAGTAAGAAATGTTGCTCTTTGAGAAATAACATACATACAAGCACTTATCCATTTTGAAAAAATCCTTGTTCGATGAGCTATCCCCAAGAACAATACGCGGTGGAAAAATACAGTGCTCTGAGGCAGGACCCTTGGCTTCTCTATTCTAACACATAGTAGCGGTGTGACTTCAGGCTTGTCACTTAACCAGGCTTGGCCTCTATTGCTCTTCTAAAAATGTCAGTATTATCTTACTACCCTAAGCCTGAATCATTTTACTAGCATAAACCAAACTGTATCTAGTGGTTTCCAAGTCTGAGATCTGTACTACTCACATACGCATACATCAGATGCCCCAAGTAATCATGGCCCGGAGAACCAGTGTGAGTAAACTAGGTGAATTACGGTTACTAAACTCTAACTTTCACATCACCAAGAGAATCAACTGCGATAGACTGTGTATTGTGCTTTGAATGTGGTAGGCTCACAAAATGTGTTACACAGGCCACAACACAGTCTTAAAAAGATAATCAAGAATAACTGAACGTCTTAACTGTGTACCCTTCTAGTGTAACAGCAGGGTATATTTCCTACCATCAGTTGGAGTTTCTGCACTACCGGAACCACGCCTCCTGAGAAATCCAGGAGATACCAGAAAAACCTCTCAAGGGAATAGGGAGAAAGATCCCTATAAGCCAAGACAAGCGTTGCCAATCAATCAATCAATCAATCAATGAAATAAGCCCTATGTTTTTTCTTCCCCTCCAGCTATGAAGCCGCACGCAGAAGAGAAGCACTAGATTAGCATCATCTGCATTTCATTCCTTTTCTTGTGCAATAGCTACCCGCCTATAATAAATAGACCTTGTGCTCAGGGGAGAATTTACTTCCCCGTCCAGTAAGTTCCTATTTTTCACTAAAAACGCCGTCTCCAATCAACAACCACCCTCCTGGGGAGACCAGGCACTCCTCTCCTCGCCACCTCCTGCTGCTGGCCTGACGCCCCCCACCCTAGTAATCTCCTCCCTTTCGAGCCTCTGCTACATGGATCGCGAGGCTCTGGGGGACAGCGGAAGAGGCCTGGGGTGCTGTGCGCACACCGGAGGAGAATCCAGCCCAGCCCGTGAGCGCCAAGCTGCCTCCGCCGGCCGGGGGCTCACAGAGGCGGAAGGGGAGCGGCGAGCCCCACGCCACCCCCACTTACCTACTTTGTCCTTCCCGTACATGTGCCCGGCCACCTGATGCGAGAGGGGCACGCAGCCGTTGAGGAAGCAGAGCCTGCCGCCTGCCGGCTTCGGGGTGCCCTCGGGGGGGGCTTCGCTCACCGGTGGGCTCCGCATTTCTGGGGGGCCGGGCGCCTCGAGTCGGAGGGGGGATGGCGGTTCCGTTGCCATAACGGAGAGCTGAAGCTGAAGCCGTAGCCGCAGCGGGAGTAGGCAAAAAATAAGACGGAGGAAGGGGGAACCGGAGAACCCGAGGGTCGCTCAGGCTCGGCCTCGAGGAGGCCCGGGGGTTCCCGCGGCTGGTGCCCGTTGAGGCCCGGGAAGGGGGCCCATGACGCCGCGGAGGCGCGGGCGCTCCCCTGCCCAACTCTCGGCGGAGCGGGGCTCCCGACTCCCGCCCCTCTGCCGCTGCGGCTACGGTTGCCGGCGCAGCCCTGGAGACGGAACCGAGCGGAGGAGCGGCGGCGGCGGCGCCCCGCGCTCCCTGGGGCCCTGACGGCGACGGCGGCCCCACCTCCTGCGCCCCCGCCCCCTCCCGCCGTCCTCCAGTCCCCTCAGCTGCCGCGCGCGTCAGCGCCGCCTGCACCGCCGCCGCAGCCGCTAGCTTCCGACTGCGCGACCCGCGGCCGCCGCCACTACTGAGCATGCCCAGAGGCTGCCCGACGGGACCCCCTGCAGCGGGGCGGGAGCTTGGCGCAGCCTGCGCGAGCTGAAGGCTACGGGATGGGGCAAGCGCACTAGCCGTCTTTCTCACCCCCACCCCTGAGCTGGCTTAACAATGCTAGCAGGACTGTTCTAGCTTCATTCATTCGGTGGGCATTTCAGCGCTTCCTGGGGTCCGGCTCAAAGATTCCAGGGGCTTCCAGTTGTGAGGAGCACTCACGTGTTGAGAGTTGGGAGGCCATAGTGCCAAGCCTGGCTTGGGGGCTACCCTGCAATCAACTCCTTCCAACTCCCACCCCACATAGAAACAAGAGTAAAAACAAGCAGCTTCTTAGAAAATACACCTTTAAAACACCCTGTAATTCTATCCCCCTCCCCAAATTCGGGCCCCTAAACCGCTTTTATAAAATATTGTGTAACCTACACTAATTTCAGACTGTAGAAGATAGAGAATAATCTTAGTATCTTTTATGAGTACAATTTTTGAAGAAATGAGCCGCTTTGTTTCTCCTACCCAGCCCTCAGCGCAGCTTCCAGGGTCCTCAGTAGATAACTGGCTCAAAAGCAGAAGAAAGTGACGTATACCAAGAGAGGTGAGGTTCTGAAATAGGACTCCACAATTAATACCTGTGTGTCTGCCACTGGCATTTTATACGAAAACTGGACGTGGCCTTGCGGGTGCCGAACTGAGCAAGAAAACTGTAGATAAAATCTTAGATACCTGATTATGTCAAGTGTTATTCCAGCACCTGTCCTTTGCCCTGAGAAACCCGCACACCTGGAAAAGACTTAAATCTGGCCTAGAATCTCTTTTTCTCAAAGCCCTGCCCCAGGCTCCAGGACTCCGCCCCTTACGATTGCGCACACTCAGTTGCTACCTCTCTAGGTCTCTTCCTCCTCCCCACTTTTCCGGCTGTCAAAATCCCGACTCAAGACTTCTTTAGACTGGGACGCAGCTCCGCGCATGCTCAGCATCTACTAGGGTGGCAATACACACGTGCTTACGGCCAGCCGCAGCGCCTGCGCCGTAGCGGCCTGGAGTCGGTACGCGTAGGACGTTTCTCGCACCTTGACTCCGGCCCTCCGCAAGAGGCTCTTTGTGCTTAGTGTCCTGTGCACGCGCCTTGCAAGCAACAGCGCCATGAGTCTGACTTCCAGCGTACGAGGTGAAGTGGGACCTGGGAGCGGGTGAGGCTGGAGGCCTGCGCACCGGTTGCAGCTTCCTCAGCAACTCTGGGCTGTTAGTTACCGCTGCCGTGCGAGCCCGCCAGTCCTGTAACCTTGAGATGTAAAAGGGCAAGCGCAGGGCGGGCCTGCAGGCTCCCTGGGCCAAACCCGCAAAGGGGGCGATGTCGGTATGGATTGGTGATCTTTCCAGGCATAAGTGGCATGGGGGCCATGGAGGCATCTACCCAAGTCTAGACCACGTTTTTCTTAAGTAGTCATGCCCTAAAACCTAATGGTCCCGCCGCTAGCTTTTTTTCTTGTTCTCCCGTGTTCTTAAGTCACAGAGCTTGGAAAAGAGAAAAGGTTAAAAAAACAAACAAACAAACAAAAAACTACTCCCCCTTCCCAAGTTTAAATCACCGTGGGGTCAGACCATCAATTTCCTGCAACCCTGAAGCAATGCGTGACTAATCACATCTCAGTTTTGCACGTTTTTTTTAAAGGAAAGAAACCCAGTCCGAGGTCTTCAGTTTTCCCAGGTTTTTGTTTTGTTTTGTTTTAATCCCTCTGGCATCTGGCACTCATGGCAGTAGTCCAGGAGAGAGGATTGAAAACGGAGCTCTTTGAGCTCTCAGCTTTCTCAATCTTGCTTCCTTTGCGCTAGTCTGGCGTTTGGAAACAGGTCCAATTAAAATTAAGAGATTTTTGTAGAATTCGATTAATGTAGAGCTTCACATTATAACAATTTTTGGTGGTGGTATAACTTAATACTGTGCACCAGCTACGTGATACATGTGATCTCTATACCCGGTTATAAAACGCCACACTTCATTGTTTGGTTACCTGTAGCAGTATTTAAGTAAAAGTGAGAGATTGTCCAGAAGTTAATTTAAAAGAGCCCTGTTGATTCATTTAGTAAATATTGAGCAACTAGAGTGCCAGGTTCTGTAAAGGCTCCCTCTTAACCTGAGACCTAATTTTGTAATCCATTCTTTAAATTGGAGAATTCCACATCTGTTGCCAAAAGTTACCTGGCAGGGTTAGGGTGATAACCCATGATATTTTTAAGTTACTAATGAAGTATATAGGAGGTGATTATTTATAAAACTTATTTCAAAGGATGCTCATCTGGAGATTCCTTTAAATGGAGGTACCTTGGTGCACTTAAAATAGAGAGCGGTTTTTGTTTTTGCTTTTTAAAAAACCCAAACCTGTATTTTCTCAGGAAGATGTGTAATATACAACTTGAGCCACTGATAATTTTATAGGAAGACAGCTTGCACTTTTGTGATATGGGCTGAAAGATTCCAACACGTGTTTTTAAAATGCGGAGTCATTTGTGTGTTTTAAACCTAGGGTTTAGTGCCCATTGAAATGTGAAGTAGGTGAACCCTGGGACTTCTTAACACTACCTGCTGACTAATCTTTCTTATAATCAAAACAAGTTGTGTTTTGTTTTGTTTTGTTTTGTTTTTAAAATCTAACCATAGGGGAATCCAAAGGTGACTTTCCCATTAGCTTGCTGTTTTCTAAGGGATAGGGAATTGCTTGGTGAAGAGGGTTTTCAGCTTAAACTTGAAGTACCCAACTTTGTTATGAGAAGTAACTACTTTTTATTTCACCTAAAAGTGTAAAGGTTGTTAGGAGGACTATGGGAAGACGTCCAAAACCTTTGTAAATCTCTTCATTCAACACCTTCTTACGTTCTTCAAACATAGTAGTGTGGCAAGGAAGGGACAGATAATGTATTGGGAATCCACCTTGTAATGTTTAGCCCTCAAATTGTTCTCAATTTTTAAACCACCCAGAAAAATCTAAATTTTTGATTTTTGAATTTGGGGAAGGTGAATTGAGAAGATGTCTCTTCTCAACTGAGTAGATTAATAATTATAAAGGGCTTAAAATAGTATGCACTTTGTAAGTATATGTTAAATAAAAAATGAAAGGGTGTGTCTATGCATGCAGAATTCTTGTTTATATTCAGAAGAAAAATAATGGGTTGTGGGTTATAAATAAAATTAATAGGGATCAGTCCAGGACATGAATCTGGGGGAGGCAAAGAGGATAAGTGATTGGAATTGAAATCCAGAGATCGTTTTCAGTGAGATGGTTCTTGATACCCTTTGGATGGTTATACCAACCTTTGTTTTTCCCTTATTGAGGTATAATCAGCATACTTATGCCGAATTTTTTATTTGATACCAGATACTAGTTTATAGTTTCTAACATTAAGCGTTGTTCACTACTATGGAGTCCCCCATCTCTAGTGACTCCTCCTCATACCCAGTGTATGACTTTTAGAAAGTTTACTATATGTCTTGCTCCTTGATACCTCCAAAACTCATTGAATCTGCTCCTTTACATTATAAACAATAAATAAATATTGGTGGGCATTAGGGACTATAGATGAAACAGGATTGGTAGTGAGTTGATCCTTGTGGGAGCTGAGTGAGGGTAAATGGGAGTTCATTATAGTAATCCCTGTATATATCTGAAGTGTCCCATAATAAAGTTTTATTTATTTATTTTTAAAGATTTTATTTATTTATTTGTCAGAGAGAAAGCACAAGCTCACAAGCAGGAGGAGCAGCAGGCAGAGGGAGAAGCAGGCTCCTCGCTGAGCAAGGAACCCAATGCAGGACTCAATCCCAGGACCCTGGGATCATGACCTGAGCCAAAGGCAGATACTTAACTGACTGAATGACCCAGGCGTTTCTGAAGTTTTATTTTTAATCTGAAGAAATGTTTTAAGTCCCACACTTGATACAGTAGGTTAAGATGAGGCCAAAGATACATCATTTAGTATAAAAGCAATGTGATGGTAAAATGGAAAGATGGAGTTGCAAATTCAAATTAGTAATCTGTTAGTTCTTTTTACTCAGCTAACATTGAACACCACCTGTATGCCAGGCCTTAATAAAAAAACATTACCAGGCACAGCCTGCCAATCTGGGGTAGAGACCTAAGGGAGGGAAAGATTTAAACATACCTCCCCTCCCCCTCTCCTGAGAAGAAAAGAACATTCTGATTCTGTGGCAGTTGACCCTGGGCAGGAGAGGACCGTTTTGGACAGAAAAGGGACTAAAGGAACAGAAACAGGGTGAGATTTCTGTCTAAGGTAAAACAAAATAATTTCCACAGTACAGAAAAGCTGAGGAATGGATTATAAACAAGAGATTGTTTTCAATCTCTGAATAATTCTGAGAGAAAACCAGTATTATGTTATACAAACCAATCTTATACAATAGTAGACCAAGGGAAGAGTAAGAATGGGAAGGATTGTTTAGAAATGTATTTTCTGTATTTTGTTCTTTGTATTGGCTTATTGTGTTTGTATGGATAGCACAGTGAAGCAAGATTGGGCAGGGTGGGCTTTGATCTATCTGTAGGAATACTGTATGTTGGGGATGTCTATAGAGAAGGGAAGTGAGGATAAAACCAGAAGAGGCAGAAGTAGTGCTCAGGATTTTTCTGTACCCCAAGTAGGAAAGAGGGTCTGGAAAGTGCCAGGTGAAATGTCTTTAAAAATGGGGTTTTGGTAAAGTTTCTTTTTGCCTCTGAGATTGTGTTTATTCTTAATAGAATATATCCACTATCAAGAACTAAATGTTACTTAGGTTTTATTATTTTATTTGTTTATTGTCTTGGGTTTTCAATTCTTTCTCTATTCTAATTGTTGGCTTTTTAATCCATCATCGTTTTTGCCTGTCTCTACACAGTTTCCTTTTCCTTCTTTTCCTTAGAGTTGCCGTGGCATCCACAGCTTTTTGCCAGAAAAAAACTGATTCAGGCTGCAATAATGAAGTGATAAAACAGCAACATATTTCTTATTCTGGGAACTTTTACATTTGCCTCTAATGACATTAGAGAATTAGGTTTTGGGAAGGGGGGGATAATGGAAATTCTTAATTTGTCTAACTCTGTGATTCAAAAAAACCCATTGGAGCAAATGCAAAGCCATTTTCCTAGCACACACATGGTACTATGATACTTATATAGGGTCATTAAGTGACCCCTGTTAGGGGGTAGGGTAACAGTGCGTGTTTTGATTCCCCATGGAGCAGCTACTTTTCAGTAATATCTAGAGTCAGTTCCCATTTCTTTCATTTGCTAGTGCTCTTTTGTGTGTCAGTTATTCTGTCACTTATCCCACTGTCAAAAATTCCAGGGAGGTAAAGGTTTAAAAAAAAAAAAAGTCATGTGGATTCAGTGGCTAATACGAGAAAAGAGAGTAGAAGACTGTTTTGATGGCTAAGAAAGATTCTTTTGGCCTATCATGAGTTTCAGGTAGAAATTCCTATAGGATTCCCTTTTTATGTCGTGAGACAAATTAATCTTAACCAATTTTAGTTGTTCTTTGGGTTTCAGGCCTTTTTGATATATGTAGGCTATTAAAGCAAATCTGCTAGAGATTACTTCATAATTCACCTAAAAAGTAGGGTATAACTAAGATTAACAGTTTTTATTGTGTTAATTTATTCTTTTGGGATATTTCCTCCTTTGAAGTTTATACCAAAAATAATGTTTAGCAAACATAATTGAACATATACTATGCAAAGCAATATTTTAGCCCATTTTGTGATAGGTACATTAGCTATTCAGAGTGGTTTTCGATTAGCTCAGGAGCAGATTGCTATAGCTCCTGACAGAGAGAGTCCTTTCTCAAGGGAGTTCCATAGTAAATAATACATCAAAAAGGAATATCATGAACCAAGCTAGAAATCAGAGCAGCTTCAGCCCTGCTTGGAATTGCTACAGGGTAATATCATGAAGCTTCACTAAAATTCAAGACAAATCTATGCAAAATGTGTAGTTAAAAACATTCTTCAATGAGTCCAAAGGTTTGAAGCTGTCAAATCACTTATTAACTTGTCTCAGTCATGTAGCACCTGGGAAGGACATAATGTTAATGTTTATTTTAGAGGATTTTAGCAAGGAGGAATGGAAACATTGTGGGAAGGAAAATATTTTGTAGAGAAAAATACTGTGGTTGAAAATAGAATCCAAGGAATGAGTTAAAAAAGAAGACCCAAGATAAAAGGAACTAAGTGTGAGAATGGCTGTTCCTTCCCATTACAGTTTTGTAAGAATGAGCTCCAGTTTAATGTAGGGCACTATGAGGAAGGGTGATTAATCACATTAGTGCAATAAGAAATTTGATTCAATAGTGCAAATAAGCTATACAGTTAATTATTCATTATATGTTTTTATTTGTCCTTGGAATGTGTTTTTTGTACTTATCTCTCTAGGGCTTTATTTGATAGTCTGGGAACTTATTTCAAACACTGTGAAGATCTGACTAAGGAAGTGCTGGGAAGCAGTCCAGTGTGTTTATCCTGACCCCTGTTCAACTTCTTCCTGCAGTTCACTCCATGCTGGGAATAGACAACTCTCCTCTGAGGCTGAGGCTAACCAGACTATGCAGAACTTTCTTCTCTCCAACATTCTGTGGAACTGGGGTAGTTAAGTGCTTGGGTTTCCAAGGGCTCCTTGAAAAACTACATGAAAAGAATAAATAGATGGTCTGTTAGTCAAGCAAATAATGAGTAGAAAAATGTCATTAAATTTAAAATGAAGTTTGGAGGGAATTCAAATCATCATCCACTGGTGGATAATGGAAATTTAGAATTTATTAAGTGAGAACATAACTGTAATTATATTCATGTTTTCTAGGAAATAAGAAATTAATACATTCTGATTTAATACATTCTGATTTTTATTCTAATGAGAAAGCACTTTGAAATTTAAAAAACAAAAACAAAAACTTTTGAATGACTTTGAAGCCCAGAATCCTGCTGGATATATTTCTTTGAATGTTTAGTATTAAGGGTGGCTTTGTTTTATTTGTCATTTCTTTGTTTTTTCCTTTGGATACCAATTCTGTTTGTGGTTATGCACTTTAAAATCACTAAAGGACCTACTATTTAAATGAACTCTGATGAGTCAGTTTGTTAACATAATCGCCTCCTGATTTTTTGGGTGGGGGTAGTCTTTACAGTCTGAATTTTTTTATGTATCAGGGTTTGTTTTTCTTTTTTAAGCTATAGGTAGCTGCAGGCTTACGTGTTATTTTAAATCTATTTATGAACACTTTAAAAATTATTAAACATTGTTTTTCCTTCTCCATCTATAAAATAATTTTTAAGTTTTCCTCTATCTCAATTTAGCTATCATCATTCAATAGAAAATAACGTAATTGCCTCAGTAAAGGATGGGAAAGTCTTAACAAGAATTGTTACATCATTGTGTTGTGATTATTTTGTTAACAGTAAAAACTTTTGACTCTTGGAATGCTTAATTCAAAAACTGGATTTCTTGAACATTCATGTTAGTAAAAATATGCATTATTAGTGTATATTTTGGTTGTGATGATTATTCCTGTTTTCCTTCCCTTCTGTAGTTGAATGGATCGCAGCAGTTACTATTGCTGCTGGGACAGCTGCAATTGGTTATCTAGCTTACAAAAGATTTTATGTTAAAGATCATCGCAACAAATCTATGGTAAACCTTCACATCCAGAAAGACAACCCCAAGATAGTACATGCTTATGACATGGAGGATTTGGGAGATAAAGCTGTGTACTGCCGTTGTTGGAGGTCCAAAAAGGTGAGGAAAACAAGTCTTTTATGTTAGTGCTGTCTTTAATGTAACATTTCTTTTTAAACTATCAAACATGCATCACCAGATATTATTAGGATCTCTTCTTCTCCTTCTCCTTCTCCTTCTCCTTCTTATCTCTGTGCCCAGTGTGGGGCTTGAACTCACAACCCTGAGATCGAGAGCCACATGCTCCACTGACTGAGCCAGCCAGGCTCCCCTTTTCTTTTTTCTTTTTTAATGCATCCTGTTCTTCTCTGTTTTCCATGTACTCTTCAGGATTACATTTCCTAAAATGTATAACTACTATGCAGTAAAATTCCATTATTCCCTTATTGAGTTCAGGTGAATGTAACTGTATTCTTGGCCAAGAAGAGAAAAAAAATCCCTTTATTTATTCTTAGGATTTCCTCCCCAAGTGGATCTTTGCCTCCACTATCCCAGGAAAGAGAGTATGCAGCCTAAAACACAAAGAGAAGCAGAAGGGGTAGATTCTTTTCTTGAGCTTTCAAGTTCCTGGATTCTAGAACAAGTTTTAGAAAATTCAGGAGAAACTTGGAAAACTACCCTTGAAGATTTCTTATCTGGTAAATATATTGACCCTGTATCTAATCTTTAAGCTATAGCTCCTATAGTTAAATATCCTACAGGATTTTTTTAATCTTCTTTTGTGATAATTACATTTCATCAAGTTCCATTTGGAACTCTCATCTGTGATACCTGTGACTTTTAGGCAGCTTTTAGACAGTGATGATAGCTAGTGAGCTAAAGATGGTAAATCCTTTCCTAAGGTCATCTTAGGAAAAGCTTCATACATTGAATGTGATGTATTGTGAGAAATATGGTGAATGTACTGCCATTGTGAGTGTTTAAAAAGATGGATTTCACTAAAGATGACATTATAACACATAAGAAAATAGACATTAAAAATGACTTATCTGTTTCTGAAAGCACATGTTAGGGACCACCTCTTCCCACAGTGGAAAGCCATTATCACAAATCATATATCATGAATAAGAAAGAAATCACATACTAGGTACTGGAAAGTGTGTTCTAACTCTCTTCCCCAATACAATGATGTTGTATAATCCAATGCTACATTGCTTAGATAATGTCATTGTATCTGAAACTGCTTGATGAACATATGGAATGTGAACCAGAAATTAATAGTCCCATTACAAGTTGTATCTTAAATTAAGAACACTGTTCATTTGGTATGTGGGATTATTTGTAAGCACTAGTGGGGTTGCTAGAAAATTAATCCCCAATAGTATTCTGTAGAGCAGACCTGGTTTGTTTTTTTAAGAATTATGCCCATGATAGGTTTTATTTTGCCATTGCTCACCAAAATATACAAAACAATATCTTTAGAAATTCAGGAATTTCTAAGTCAGTATAGTGGTTCTTTAATCAGTGATCATTTAATGTCTGCTACGTATGCATGAGAAAAGTTAAGTAGTAAAACAGCAGGTATCATAGATGTATGTGTACAGTAGACTCAGTACAGGTGCTTTAAATAAAAGAAAGAGCTTGTACTGTGCACTAGGATTTTCTGGGAAGGCATAGTGATATATATGGGAGTTAAACTGCCCCTGGAAAGTTTGGTGGTACTTGAATAAACTGGAAGTTTTGGGGGACTCTTTCTCAAAATCTGGAGGAAAGGGCTCCTGTGAGCAAAGGTGGTGGGATCAATGAAGAGTCTAGTCTGGTCATAGGTCTCCCATCCCCCCAGGAATAAGTCCAAATTGAGGACAGTCTTGAGTACCTGTGTGAGGAGTTTTTGCCTCCAGACATGGGGAGCTTCTTGTCAGGAATTTCCAGACAAAGTTGTGATACTTATACCAGAGTGACAGCTCTAGGAATAGAGAAAAATGGACAGGTACAGGAAACATTTTGAGGGAAGGATAAGCCAAATGTGCTGACTGATTTATAAGGGAGATTGGTGGAAAAAAACGGAAACTCTAATTAAAGTATCTAAACCTGTAGTATTAGAGGAGATGGTGCTGCTAACAGAAATAGGACTTCCAAGAAGAAAAGCTGATTTTCTAGAACGGTAATAAGGCATTCAATTCCAAAGTGAATTTTGAGGTGACATTTGAATGGAAATGTTCAGCAGATAATCTGAAATGTGGGTCTAAGGCTGAGACATCAGGGCTGGAGATAGAAATCAGCAAAACTGATGAGTCAAACATAAGAATGCAACAGATCCTTGATGCAGATAAAAATCAGGGGCTAAGTATGAAAACTTAGGGAATTTTTTGCACTTTGGAAAGAGGAATAAGAGCCAAAAAAGGAGATGAAATGAGCCAAAGTTAGAAGAAAACTAAGAATATCATGGCTTCACAGTGGAAAGGAGAAAGTTTCAAAGACTTGGCTATGAACATCGGCTTGGGCAAAGACAACTAGGTGAATATTATAGTATGAGTTGCATTAAGCAATTAGGCAATTGACCTTTTGGTGTCATTTCAACAGAATAATTAGAATAGAAGCTGTGTCAAAGTGGGTTAAAGTGTGAATTACTAATAAAGAAATGCTAGAAGTCTGAGTATATGTCAGAATTGCAGTAAATGACAATGAATGGAAGGGAAAAGAAAGATGACTGCTTGAGTGAACTCTAAAGCATAGATTTGGGGTCAAGTAAAGGGTGTTTGCTTTGGTTGGGTTTTCCCAGAGGGTAAAGAAAGGGTCATTAAAGCAAATAGGAACTCATAAGGACTAAGATCTTAAGTATTTCAGGAAGAATCACAAATGGACACAAGCTACGGTTTAAATGTTTATTAGACTTTATAATTCAACAAAACATTCCAGGATTATTTTTTCATCACACAGTTTAGAGTTTCCAGATGATTAAACTAGAGATGGTCATTTCCCATAGGTAGACTTCAAGGAAAAGAATGCCAGACCAATCGTTTTATTTCCCATTTCTCTTTTTTTTAAGCTTGTCTTTTATGCTGTTAGCGATCCTCTTTGCATCTAGGATTTGTCAGTTCTGAATTTTCACTGAATCTTGGGAACTTTTTATTCCCACATGAATCAATTAAGAGTTCACTTTGAATATTATTCTTGTTAATGGATGTTCTTATTCTTCAGATATCTTTGGAAACCTCCATATTCCTGAGGTACCTAAGGTTATTACAGAGGGGCCAACTCACACATTTACCTGCCAGTGTACAAAAGACTTGATATTAATACCTTTGAGTATCTATTGAGTTCATAATCAGTAATTGTTTTCCTCATATAAACCAGTTGTGTTTATAATACAACAAAATGAGAACACCTTTCTACTATCTCAAAAAAAGTTACATGTGATAGAAACTTTAATTCTGTTCTAGTTCATTCTTAAGGTACAATCACTAGTAGTCCATTGTGTGGGTCTAACATTTTTGAGTGGTTTTCCCAGACTTAATGAATCATCTCTTAGCAGTGTGCAGAAATTACATTTTTAAATACACCTCATTCGTCCTCTCCCGCTGCCCCCAGGATTGGTATGCCCTCTGCTGTTTCAGAAACAGGCCTGTTTCATAGTATTTCACAAAAAGGCTATCCATATGTGACAGGAGAAAGCAAGGAGGCAATAGAGAAGTGACTGCAGGGAAAGATACTATTTGAGACAGTGCCGACTTGAAAGAGGTGGAAGGAAATGAGAATGGGAGCACAAATGTGAAACTCAGGAAGGGAGAGCCTTGTTTTTGAAATAAGAAAGTGAGAGAAGTTAGATGTCAGAGGGAAGAGTATGCAACATAGTCTTGCTAGATTGCCACCCTACCCCCACTCCCCTGAGCTGTATTTTGGCCATCTAGGAGGCAGGGGAGAGTTTGAACAAGGGCAGTAGAAGAATGCACACACACTAAGAAATAAGAAAAGAGGAAAGGCATGCCAGTTACTGTCAGGAGCTCAACTGAAGTTGAAATGCAACTGAACATTCTATGTAGAATCACTTCATTTCATTTACAACTTCAGGATTTGAATTGGGTTTTTTGTTAGTGGTGTGCTTGTTTTTGTTTTAGGGTGTGTTACAGAAGTCTCCATCGTATTAATGGTTTGGATGTGGGCGCATGGAGTCCATTTCTTTATAGAAACAAAATTCTGAATGTTGGTTACATAGCTTGTTTAATCCACATAAAGACAGTTCTGTTACTTCTATCTTACATTTTACTAAAGTAAGCACCTAAAAATGGAATAAAATGTCATATCCTCTCAGGTAATGTCAGATCTTACTGCTTTTCTTTCCCAGCCAAAGCAAAACTATTTCTCAGAGCAGTTTATGATAGTGAGTCAAAATGGTCCCAGGCAACTTCCTTGGGAAATAGAATCCAAACTCCTTAAAAATACAAAGTTTGGAGAAGGAAGATAGTGGTTTTTTTTTTATTGTTGCAGATACAAGAGGTAAGGAGGAGCATTTATTTATATTTATCTTGAAATACCGAGAAAACAGAAACATCATAACTTGAGCCATTAAAAAGAAACAAATCCTGTGTATTTTTTGAAGACGAATGAAGTTGCTAGCTTTCCAAATGAAAAGCAAGAATCTCTAGGGGTTTTTTTTTTTTATCCTATTTGTTTATTAAGCCTCTCTCTAATTTTAAAAATATGTGGGATTTGTGTTTTACTAATTGGGTTAACAAACGTATGTTATTTTCTGGACATATAAGAAATTCAGCCAATTCAATTTGCAAGCTTTCCTCCAGAATTTGTTAATAACAAACACTGGCACGTTAGAACAGATTTTAGAATCACTTATGAGCTAAACTTTTTTCCATCCGTTATTTGATCCTTTAGGTTTTACTTTTACGTATTGATAACTACGTGAATTAAATTAAATATACCCTTTGTGGGTTTTTCGTAATTTCAGCTCTTTACTTGACAATTTAACAAATTTCATAATCTTAAAGAGGGTTTCGACATATAATTGCATTATTAATACAAAAACTACTATACTTCCTAGATTATGTTTGAAAGTATACACATATTTTCTTTCTCTTGCATAGAAAAGTTAAAAAATGGAACAAGACACTGCCTAAAAAATGTAAATATTGTTATGTAATATACCGTTTGAATTTTAATGCCAGGTAATTAACATTTATTCATTTATATTGAGAATCATGAATTAATTTCAAAAAATATATCCCATTAATATGGACAGTATATTCTTAAGAAATTGCTAATCCAATCTTGAAATAGCTCATCTTGGTCCTGGTTGAAAAAAAAAAAGTTTTGTTTTTTCATTAACTTAAAGTGAGAACTCTAATGAATAAATACGAGAATACCTAATCTTCACATGAAGTTTGGGAGAGGATTCTGTCTTAAGTCAGTAATTCCTGTGATTAATAAAGTAGCATTAAAAAGTATCTGTGTCTCTGAGCAAAATGATTTTTAATGCTTAGTTTATATTTTAAAGTCATAAAACCTTTATATATTATGAAAGCATGAAAGTTTATTAAACAAATAGCCGGGATCTACTATTTGCTGCTTTTTAAAGAAATATTTTTTCTTTTAAAATAGGAAACAGGCAAATTTCTGTTTTTAGGCAGACCTAGATTATCATATAAAAGTATATTCTCATTTTAGATGTATGACTTTCTTAATCATTTATGAGATGTTCATTGTATATTTCTCTATAGATTTCTCTCCTGTTCTTGATTTCTATATATAGAGGGAACAATTTTTTTTAATGTATTATTTTTCTAGTATTTTCAAAATGAGATTTAAAAAGAAATAAAAGTTAAACATTCTATTATAGTAAGTTATTTGAGGCTTTTTAATTTATAAATGCTTCATATTTTAGAAATACATTTTATAACCTGTGTATGTAAAACTGTACAGTAATATGTTTTGTGTGTGCCATTTATAAAAAATGGAGTCTTTACAGTGTAAATTTGTATTCTCACTGTAAAATCTGTGTTTATTAAACATATGTCACCTTGAAATGCTGTTCTTTGCTGTGGGGTACATTTTAGTTTGATTTTTGTGGATTGTTATGGCCTCTTTCTTCACCCATGCCAAGAACAAAACTGAAAGCTTAGGTTGATGTTCATGTTGTAAGGACTTGTTTTTAACATGAATATATACTGTGTACCATATCTTATTGACCAGAAAGAAAGAAAGAGAGAAAGCTTTATATATATTGCATTGATGTTGCCATCTACCCCAAGATAGAACTTTTACTTGGAAATATTAGATATGCTGGTACCTTGACTCTCTGAAATTTTTATCTAATTTACTGTGTCTTAGAATTATATACAAATAGTATAACTAAAATTGAATTTCTTTAACATCAACCAAATATTATTTTAATCTTAGAATAGACACTTCTAATATCAAAGTTTAAGATTATATACCCTTACTGTCTATTTTCAAGTGTCTAAAATTATACTGCCTTCACTGTGAGTAATGAGGCAATTTTAATCTTAAGGCTAAAATTCCTCTCACTTTACTCTTCTAAATAGGCCTCTTCAATGCAATAGTGTACCTTATACCAAACAGTGGCTCTAGATTCTAGAGTGTTAGGTACATTTCAGACATCAAGAATAAAACGAAGATGCTAGCTATCATCGTTTGACGTGAAATAGAAATAAAAGGTATAAATAGAGAAGGAAAGAAAAAAAATAACATACTAGTAATTGATAATATATAGCATAAGTAGTTAGGTATGAAAATATACCTAACTGTGATAACTATAAAACATATAAGGCAGAAATAATGTTATCAGAGTATGCATGAGACCTGAAGATGAGAATTCCAAGAGAAATTAAATAATATTTGGCGAAAGAAAAAATTCTCAAGTTTATCTGGAAGAATAAATAGGTAAAGTTTAATAAAGGTAGGTAGAGAATAAATAGGAAAAGTCTAACAAGAATAATGTGAAGGAAACCTAGCTCTACCAAGTATTGAAGCATATTTTAAACAGGGTTCTTATCCCAGCAGAGTAGGTTGATGAATATAATTATGTAGAACCTATAAATAGGTGTTTTTATAGGTAGAACTTACTTTGTAAAATTAGAAATAAAGGTATAACAATTTGGAAATGTGCAGCCTCTAATAGTATTGAAGCAACAGGATCTTAAAACAGCATTTTGTAAAGTGCTCTGTAGAACACTATGATTAGATATCAAAGTTATAAGTGTCCATGCGTCAGTCAGCCTGGGAAATTTTGAGTTAAAATAGTATTTTTTAATAGCAGGACTTCTTTTAAATAATGTATGCTACAAATCAAGAGAATTACAGGATATGTTTTTAAAACAAAACGAAACCAAATCAGAATATTTTTTTAGGACTTCTTTGGAGCACACTCCTACAAGCAGTGTTAGAAATTTACTTCTGTCACTTTTTCTACCGCTGAACCCCAAAATGTCGGTTATATTTAAAATGTGAAGTCATGGAAAGTAATAAAAATTTACCACATCTCTAGGAGAAAGACGTCTCCATGAAGAATGTTAAAAAGGGGAAATACTGGCATGTTTGTATGAAACTAATATGAAAAAATTAGCCAAATAAAAAGGTTTAGGAAAAATTGCTACAAAGATAATCAACAAAGGGATAATATGCAAATTGATTTTGAACAAATGAACTTAGGCTCTAAATGGACATAGTTCACTAGAAGGGAAATGTAACTAACGAGCATATAAACATGGAAAAGATATTCAGCGTCCACAATCAAGTATCCCAAATGGAAATGCAGTTAATCATCTGTGTATTATCCACAAGTTGATTTCTTCCTTCTGCTTGGTGTTTATACTTCAAATATGTTCTTTAAGAACACTTATATAAGGTGGTCTGAGAAAATCTTTTTATTAAGAGTTATGTGTGTTATATATGTAAATTAAGCATCACCCGCACTCTGCCAAGCTAATACTGATTTTGCAATTAGACATTGACATTCTCTCTTTTCCTAGTTCCCATTCTGTGATGGATCTCACACAAAACACAATGAAGAGACTGGAGACAACGTGGGACCTCTGATCATTAAGAGAAAGGAAACTTAGACAGTTTTGACACTGCAAACCAACTTGTCATGATGTTATCTGATTGTTTAATTAGAATGACTACGACTTCTGTCTAATTCACCTCCTCTGGGTTCTAGATGTGGTATATTGGAAACTGCAGCTTTCATATTCACGGCATTTGCCTTCCTTGTTGAACCATCGTGGTGCACATTTGTTTAAACAAAAAATGGAAAAAGTAAAAACCAACTTCATCGCCTATGGGTTGTTTTGGTCTTGTAAGGATCCGTTTCTTTACGTTTAAAATAATTATATTGGAATATAGTTGTATTAATGTAGAAGTTAACATTAAATTATTCTCAAAATCCTGTATATGCAGGTTGTACTTTTAAGTTTCAAAGAAAATTATCACCTTTTATTTATTTATTTGAGAGAGGGACAGCCAGTGAGAGAGGGAACACAAGCAGGGGGAGTGGGAGAGGAAGAAGCAGGCTCATAGCGGAGGAGCCTGATGTGGGGCTCGATCCCAGAACACCGGGATCACGCCCTGAGCCAAAGGCAGACACCCAACGACTGAGCCACCCAGGCGCCCCAAAAGAAAATTATCACCTTTTAATATTACTTAGTTAACCTAGAAAGTAAATTGGGTGTGATTAAGCTATATTAATCTCTTAATATAGGAAAAACCTGTTATGACCTTGATTCTCTTCTTGACAGAGGTGATGACACTGAGAAAATATAGCTTCTGTGTTTTTATAGTTTTTAATCAAAATGAACTTGGAATGTTATTCTACTTAATTATAAGTGGGCCAGGTCTAAAATAAAAGGGCACAGTAGCTTCTTTATTCATTTTCATGGGTATTTAATTGACCCATTAAAAGAACCAATACTGGAAATTTAGATCGAAGTAATATTAGATTTAAAGTAGTCATGAAGAAAGTCTGAAAATGTTATGTTCCAGACAGAATTCTATTCCAAGAAGTGACAAGCACTTGCAGCGGAAACACTGAAGGATTTGGAGCACATGATGTCAAGCCTCTTGAACAGAAAGCCATACATCCATGACAGAAATAGTAGTCACAAAGCTAGATCAAAGGTGCAGGAAGATTTTATTTCCCACTCTTGATAATCAGGCACATGGTTATTTCTAGTAAAGAAACTACTTGGGGGAGGAAAATAATTACATTCTCTTAAATTGTATGACCTTAAAGCAAAAATTTGAACACAAGTTTTTGTTTATATAATATTCTTCAAAGACTCAGACCAGAAACATTGCATTCATTCCTGACTCAGAAAAAAAGAAAATATGAAAACTGAAAATAATTAGGAGCAATAAAAATATTTAGACAGGAGTAGTTAATATGTGAATTTTTAAAGAGATTACTTTTTTGTGTTTTATGGGTTAGAAGGAAAAGTCGGGACAGAATATATACATAATACAATTTGACAAAGGTAACAAATACTCTCACCATTTCTTTTAGTATACTTGAATTCTCAATAATAAGTTTGTGTGTGCGAAAATCCAGAATTACCATGGAAGTCACAGGAATCAAACCAAATATCAGCATTCCTATATTATGTACAATCACCGATATTTTTTAAATGTACAAGTTTGTGTATCACAGTAGGTATAATTTATACCAAAATTGTGTATACTGGTTTTTTTTAAGATTTTATTTATTTATTTGACAGAGATAGAGACAGCCAGCGAGAGAGGGAACACAAGCAGGGGGAGTGGGAGAGGAAGAAGCAGGCTCATAGCAGAGGAGCCTGATGCAGGGCTCGCCGGGATCACGCCCTGAGCCGAAGGCAGACGCTTAACCACTGTGCCACCCAAGCACCCCATGTGTATACTGGTTTTAAGCAGCCTGTGTGACTTGGATGTGTCTTTAAGGCACATGTTCTTTTTTTTTTTTTTTTAAAGATTTTATTTATTTATTTTCCAGAGACAGCCAGCGAGAGAGGGAACACAAGCAGGGGGAGTGGGAGAGGAAGAAGCAGGCTCCCAGCAGAGGAGCCTGATGTGGGGCTCAATCCCAGAACTCCGGGATCATGCCCTGAGCCGAAGGCAGATGCTTAAGGACTGCGCCACCCAGGCATGCCTAAGGCACATGTTCAATACAAAATCTAAAATATTACAAACCTTGATTCTACCTCTCAGTTTCTTAAGGTGAATTTCTTTCGGTGTCTTTGCCTCCTGTTTTAAGTAAGCGTGAGTGGGTCTGCAAAAGAAGCATCATGCTCTTAAAGGTTAATGAATCCATGAACTCCCAGTTTCTGATAAAGGGACATCCTTTTAACAGACCAAACTGTATCCTTAATTTTGAATTTGAAATTACACTATCAGTCATGCATTTTTATAGCTAGTGGAGATGGGGGAAGAAATTAGTGCCAATTCTCAAAACTATTTTTCAAAGGAATAAGATCTTGTACGTTTATGATGGAATTAGAAGTGATCACCTAATTGAAATGCAGATCTACCGTAGCATTTTGTTAGTCCAAAATAATTAGATAAATGTATCCTCAGGGTCATGTTAAAATTCTGTTACATGCTCTTGAACTAGAATTCCTTTAAGATATTAAAACTTTCATGTTACTTAACCTAAAAACGTTAAGTGGGTGTAGTTAAATTAATGTAATGTTTTTACACAAAAAATCATTGTGTGCAAATACTGTTCTCATTTAAGCACCCCGAAGCATCTGATTGCTCTTTCATTTGAGAAGTCAGGCAAATCGGGTTCCCCCACACCACCACTATCTTTTTTTCTCTCTACATTAACATTCCAGTAAGTTCCAAAATAGGATTTTGCGCTAGGTTGAGAGTTTCTGATGTTAGGAAGAAACTTGTTTTACAGTGATTGAAAGTGATACTCCTCTATTAGTACAACAGACATTTATTAAGCATCTTCCATAGACCGTGTAATTCAGAATGAAACATTTTGGAGAATTAAATCTCACAGAGAGGGGCGCCTGGGTAGCACAGCGGTTAAGCGTCTGCCTTCGGCTCTGGGTGTGATCCCGGCTATCTGGGATTGAGCCCCACATCAGGCTCCTCTGCTATGAGCCTGCTTCTTCCTCTCCCACTCTCCCTGCTTGTGTTCCCTCTCTCGCTGGCTGTCTCTATCTCTGTCGAATAAATAAATAAAATCTTTAAAAAAATAAAATAAAAGCTCACAGAGATTATATCATTTGTGATGTAGCTTACACAATTATGGTAATTTATGATTTGGGGTTGTTTTCCTTAAATTATAATAGTTGTGTGTAACAAGTCTTTATACTATAAAGTAGGTGGATTTATTTGATTTTTCATTAGTTATGAAGGATTTGGGCTTGGTTTGGTTTTAAGATAAACATTGATTAAGGGTTCCTAATTAGCAACATGTTTAGTGATTGTGTTTCTGTGCACGTGTATTATCTACTAGTTGTCAGAAGCTATGCTTTCTCTCTGAGTTTAACACAAGCTGATTTCAGGCAAAGTCACTCACCTCTCAGCCTCTATTTAAAATGGTTGGAGGAAATGGCATTTTAGGCAATTTATTTGCAAATTCTAGGCCAACCCTAAATTTTCAGCATCCAAAAAAGGAAAAAAAGTAAAGGACTAATAGGTAATCAGCTTGAATTTAAGTTTTATTATAAGATTATCCCAACTTTTGTGGTATTGAAGTATCCTTTTATGAAATGTTGATAGTATTATTAGTTGCTTTAAGTATCCTTACTTGGCAAAATAAAAAGTTGACAGCTCTGTATTGGTCCCCACTTTTTTTTTTTTTTTTTAACTACATGAAATTTAAAAGCCTGGGAACCACTAAGCCAAGGTCCTATCTAAAGTTCTGTGACTTACTATTTTATTAAGGTATTATTTTTTTTTCATTTTTTTTCATTTTGGTATTTAGTTTGTATATTTGGAATTTTTCACATATGATTACAATGTGTTGAGGTTTCATGCAAAGTTATTGATGTATAAGCAATCATTTTTATTTCCATTCAAATGTACCATCATGGAATGGATCCAAACTAAGAGTAATGGCTATCTATCCTAATCCTTTATTTAAAGCATTAAATAAAATACACAACACATGATTTAGAAAGGATCATTGTTAATTGGGTATATGCCTTTCCTGAGAAGTCTATATTTTTGTGGACTTAAGTATTTCATAAACAAAAGAATTGCTTAACGAAAGTTGCCAGGAATTATGACAAAGGGGAAAGACTGGGAATAAGATTTTAATCAATAAATTGGTGAATATAGTTAGGATTATAGATTAAGGGTATTGATACGGTATTACGCCTAAAATCTGAATAACAAAAAAGGCAGTACAACCTCAAACGTGGACAGTAGAATGCCAAGCTGAGAATGTCAGCTAGGCATTTTGTAACTAGATGTTCTCTTTCAGTCACACCTGTTATCTGTGAGGATAGTCTATTTCTTTCTAGTTCTTTTGGCCTTTCTCTTACAGATCAGCAGAAGTCAATTTCTGTTAAGACCTGGTTCTCCCGAGTGCTAGTTCAAAAGTTGTTTTCACTTTTAAGTGCACAGAGTCATATAGATTCCCAGCCTTATGTTTAAAATAATTGTGGATATTGCCCACCTGCCTGCATGCTCATTACTATGGGATACATTATTTCTTCTGCTGGTAATACTGCCTACTAATATTTTCATTATTGGGTTAGGCAGTGAGTGAGTGATCTAACTCCATATTCAAGATAGATATGAGAGATTATGTCTCTTAACAGCCCTATCATCCGTTACACTTAGCTAAATCTGTTTTATTTCAAAATCTCCCAACCATGAAAGGTAGAGTTCCATTTATGTACGCTATCTGCACAGAAATCCTTTTTCTTTATCCTAAACTTTCTTGATACAGGCTTCATTCTAGACAAGAAGCCTGTGTATTCACTTTAATACCATTATTTTATTCTTTAAAAATTCCTCAGCCTTCATCTTTCCAACCTGTAGTCTGCCCTGTAGCCCTCACATGAACCTTTTCCTGATCTCTTCACCTCTGCGTCCCCTTCAATGGGGAGCATTTTGACCATCACTTAAAGTAAACAATTCTCTTTTAATACGATTTGTCTTGGGATCCACTGGGAAGCTGCTTCTAGCACAGAAGCTAAAATACATTGACTTTCCATTGCTGGTCACTGCTTCCATTCTGACCCCGGATGCCACCTAGTGTAGACTCTCTGATAATAAAAATATTAAACCATAAATCACATTTCTTAATTTAACACTGCCATCCAGTGTATGCACTCGAGTTAAGTCCCTGTTCCACTAGTACCTTTGTACCCCCAAAAGTCTGGTCACTTGTAGTAGTTTGTAGTTGATGGCTTTATTACTCCTTTATGCTTTTGGCGCCTTGTTTACCAAAGTCCTTGGTCATGCTACGTGACTCACTTTACTTGAACCCCTGAGAAAGAAAAATTTTCAAATTTTAATCATTAAAATATACCCAGTACCCAAAACAATTACAAGCACATACAGGTACTTGATAAAGACTTGTTTTCACTAGTAAGAGATTTGAATGTAATTTTAAAAGGATACAATGGTAATACCCCAAAAGTCAATATTTCTGTCTTCTTCTACTCCAAAGTCCTGGTTATCTTTCTTTTTTTCAAATTGCTCCTTTACATCCGGTATTATAAACCTTCGAACATGCTTATTAGGAAAATTTACTAAGTAGCTATCTTACCCTGACAAGATGGACTATAATTTAGTCTAATCAATACTTCTGTGCCTAAACATCTAGTATAAAAACCAACAAACAAATGCTACTACCCGAATCAGCTTGTTTTAGGCCAGTATGCACATGATACATTGTAATTGGGGGAAAATTACGGTACTTGGAATATTTAAAATCTGTGGACATTGCTTTGGGAATGTGCTTTTTTTAGAAAGCTGCTATGAAAAAGACCATCAAAAGTTTTGGAGTTTGTCAACCTGGAAGGCTTTCTAATTGCATTTATTATCTCTTTGGAGGCAATGTGTGCACTGGCACAACAATTATAGCCTTCTAAATCAGACATATTTAAATCCCTGCTCTGCCACTTGAAGAAAAAATTTTCTGTGGGTATCTCTGATGGTTAGTTTTACATGTCGACTTGACCAGACTACAGACTGCCCAGATATTGGGTCAAATGTTATTCTAATTGTTTCCATGAGGGTGTTTTTGGATGAGATTAACATTTAAATCAATAGACTAAAGCAGATTGTTCTCCCTAATGTAAGTGGGTCTCATCCAAGCAGCTGAAGAACAAAAAAGCTGACCCTCCTCCCCAGAGGAAGAATTCTTCCTGCCTGACTGCCTTTGAACTGAAACATCTGCTCTTCCTGAGTCTCCAAAGCCTGCCAGTCTTTGGACTGAAACTATACCATTGGATCTCCGAGATTTCCAGCTTGCTGACTCACACTGCAGATCTTGGGATTTGTCATCAGACTTCACAATCTGATGGGCCAATTCCTTCTAATCACATAATACAAACTGTCTTGGCTGCCTTACCATAAAATCATGTCCCCTGCTAAAGGTAATACAAAAAGATTCAGAGCTGTGTTCTACACAAATAATACCGAGAAATGATTGAATATTGGCATACTGCTGTTAACATTCCTAGGACATTTTTCTAAAATGGTCCCTGGTTTTTCTGCATTAGAGGGAAAAAGCAGTTGTTGTTGTTGTTGTTGTTTTTAAGTATAAGGTCTTCCTATTGCAACTTCTACAAGTAATTAATCAGCACCTACTGTTTTCCAGGCTGGAAGTAACAAGACTCAAACAATCCCTGCCCTTACAGAGTTTATCAGCCCCCAACTCTTAGGAGGGGTGAAGGGTGATATTACAACTAACAGGCCATTATTAATATGATTAGAGAGATGAGGTGAGGGAGGTAAGTACAAACACTGTAAGTGTACAAGGGGCAAAAATCCAGAACCAGGTTAGGGCAGGAAGAGCTGAAGAATGAGTAAGTGTTTGAAGGGGAAGAGGGCAAGCAAGTTTCAAGTCTGGAAGACCAGAGACCACCTTACCCTCTCATTCAACATGGCCCTGATTGGTTCTACCACTTGTTAGGTCAGCAGTGCAACCTCCTGTGGAATGATTATATTAACGATATTTTTTTCCCAATTTTTAATGTGCAAGATAAAATCCAGTTTTCATCCCTGACTAACCAGATGAAAGCAGACAAAGTCAGCATCAAACCCAGGTAGAAGAGGCTGGCCCTTATTGCTTTAGCCAAAAGTTAAAAGTTTTCAACCTTGATCATGTCACCAGAGAGGCCAAGAAGTTAAATCAGTGGTGTTCTATATTGTTCTCATTGCCTAATGAAGAAATAACTGATCTGAATAGAAAGGTTCATAATCTCAGTACCAATAGTGATGTTTTAAATTAAGCTATACCATAATGTAATGTTGAAGAGGAAAATTAGGTGGGTATTTATACTAAAACCATTCTTTGTATTCGCTAACCATCAATGAGTACCCTGGAAGGTTCCTAACAAAGCCAAGAGCTAAAGACTCCACCTTTTCCACTGTGTGACCTTAGTTTGATCAATTAACCTATTTGAGCCCCTGTAAAACAGGGACAATAGGACTATCTCACAGCACTGTCATGAAGATGAATGCATATGAAATGCAAGTAGATGAATGCATATAAAATGCATATGAAGTCTTTTATATAGTGCCCAACACCTAGTAAATATGCTCAATTGTTCACTACTGTCAATTGTTGTTCAGCTCTTTAACAGCATATCAGAATGCTGTATGAGTCATTACTACTACATTCCCATGACCATTTTAATTCAAAGAAACCTTTTTCCTGATCAAAAACTATAGTTTATTTGAGTATAAAGTTGGTTTGATTAACATACCCTTTGATGGATATGGTCTAAAGAACAAGAACAAGAAACTAAAGAACAAAAGCAATAAACACACCACACAAAGTTGATGAGATTGGAAATTGAAACTTAGAGAAGTAACCCAAACATTCCTAAATGTTATCCTTCCCCTTTCTTCCTTTGGCTTCTTCCATTAGTGTCCACTCCATAGAATGAAAGCCTAGAGAGAAATGCAAAATTCTAAGATTTCCATGTACGTCCCTGGTTACCATGACCACCAGGGGGAGTCCTGGGCATGCCTTTCTATTGGAAGATAATAGGGTGGAGAAAAGTCTCTTTCATAAGTTTCTCATTAACCTTTAATCAAGATTAGGAAAACTGTAGTACTGTTGACTAGAGGGAGTGTACCGCTTGATTTCAAAGAAGCCGTTCCAACCAGCTAAATTTTTATTAGTGTCCTAAGAAAAAAGAAGAGAATGTAAACCCTGAGGGCAGAATCAAACCGGATAGTAAGCAGATCAAAGCAAGCGATCTCAGACTGTTCTTTAACAGTAGGCACAGGAAGAAAGAGCTCTGAGAAACTTCATGTATAATATCAAATAAAATTTCTAATCTCCCATTGCCTTCAAATATATTTTAAACAATAGGAAATGCTTAAAATAATACATTTCTTGAGTGAACATTTCTCTAACCTTAATCTATTTTTTTCTAAAGAGTTTGAGATTTTTTTCCTTCTTGGTAAGGATTCCATATATTCATAATTCTGTGAGAGGGTAAAATGAAGAGTCAACAACCTGTGTATATCTATCTATATTCATATATGTGGTAAATGTGATGTCTAACAATATCAACTACATGTCAAGTCATTTTATAGACATAAATCAAAGTATAAAGTATGCAGTTACAAAAGAAGTAAACATGCTTTTGAGGGTTATAATATGTATTGGAAAATGTACCAGCAGAAAGTCCAGAGGGATTTGGAAAAGAGAAAGGGGCCCCTAGGCTTTCAATAATTGGAAAAGACTGCATGGAGAAAGTCAAGTATGACCTGGGGATTAAAATACAGCAAGGAAAGAAAGACCTGTCATAGTTGTCCGTTCAACTGCACTAACATAAATAAATACCTTCACCTCTTCAGAAATACTTGAACATAGGCCAAAGCAGTAGAAGAATTCAGTGTGAAATGGAATTTCATGACAGCCTTCCTTTTATGCAAATGCCATCAAAATTTCTTTATCCTCACTAATCACTTGGGCAGTCATTTCAACCCAAATAATTTAATAAGAAATATTTTTGTTCCTGGGGCACCTGGGTGGCTCGGTTTGTTGAGCATCTGACTCTTGATTTCCGCTCAGGTCATGATCTCAGGGTCATGGTATCAAGCCCTGGGTTTGGCTCGCCTCTCAGCTCAGAGTCTGCTTGTCTCTCTCCCTCTGCTCCTCCCCCAACTCGTGCACTCTCTCTCTCAAATAAAATCTTTAAAAAGAAGAAAGAAATATCTTCATTCCTATTCCATTTGCACGATATGCCCTCCCTCACTCGTGTGTGTGTGTGTGTGTGTGTGTGTATGTTTAATGTTACTTATTCTCAACATCCACCTAAAATGCTATTTCCTCTGAGAAGCTGATGACAATCTATTCATTCAAGGAACAAATATGAAATATCTTACAGACGCTTTGGATACCAAGATGAACTTAAAAACAGTAACTTTAAAAACAAAATGATTCCAGCCCAGCTGAAAAAGTAACAAATGTAAAACAAAATAATTAGAGCTAAAATATAAGTATGTACAAAGTACAGTGGTTTAATCAATTCGAATTCTGTTCATAAGGGTTAGAGGGAGGTCGAGACCATCTTTCCAGAAAAGCTGGCATTTGAACTGGTACATGAAGGATAAGTAAGATTTTCCCAGTTAGAGAATTAGAAGAAAGAAATTACAGACTGGGGGAGAAAAACCAATTGGAAAAAAAGAGGCATTACTTTGCATTGTGTGCTGGTCTCATATGAACTTACTCAATGTAGTTCTTCTTGACCAACCCTGACTACCCTCTGGCACCATCATTCATCATTCTCAACCAGTGCTCTGGAATCAGCTATTCCAGTCTAATTCAGCTCCCATACTAAACTGCTTTCTCTTCTTGGAATGCCTCCCCACATTTTTTTTTTCTTTTTTATGGATAAACCCAGTTTCTTCAAGAATCAAAGAATTATTTCAGATGTTGCCTCTGGGGGCAGGGAGGGGCATCTCAACCCCTTCATTTAGGATTAGGTGCCCCTTCTTTGCAGCCCACAGGACTATGCTTATTTTTTGTCCAAGGTTTATACTTACTATAAACCTTTTCATTTAGGCTATAAAGTCTTTTCTGTTTCTCTGCTATCTAACATTCGTTGAGTGAGTACATGAATCAACAAATAAATGCATGACAACATTAAGTACCAGAAATTATGGTAGATGCAGAAGTGGAGGGGGGATACAATAAGAAGGGATGCTCTTAAGGAGTTCACAGTCCAGGTAAGTCATAAGTGGCATTATCAGTGGCTGAGGATAAAGGGAGAAGAGTAGGGGGAACTGAACTGTAGGAACCATTGGCTGATGTTGGGGGAAGAAGACAAAAAGGGAAATATTTTTGTTTGTCCCCAGTACCTACTAACACAAAGACTGAATGCTGGTAGACCCATGGCCAAAAGAACAAAAGGCAGTTTTAGCTTATTTCTTCAAGCTAACATCAAAAAATCAGAAGATTTTATATAATAAGATGGATTTTTGCTTTATTTGAATAATTTGGTAACATGGAACCACATTTTCAAATGTGAGGAACAGCTGCCTTTTTTTTTTTTTTTAGTAGGGCATTAACTCATTTAACATTTTTATATTAAATAAACTTATTTCAGTTAGGAAATGTGTGCTTGGCAGGGGGGAGCTAAGATGGTGGCATGGTAGGAGGACCCTAGGCTTGCCTCCTCACTTGAACACAACTAGATTAACTATCAAATCATTCTGAATACCCAAAAAATTGACCTGAGGACTGACAAAACAAATCGCACAAGTAGAGGGAGAAAAAAGGCCACATCAAAGAAGGTAGGAAGTGCGAAGACATGGTTTGGGGGAGAAACAGATCTCAGGTGCTGTGGAGGGGATGGAGCCCTGGTCACAGAGAAAGGTGAGAGAGTAGAATGCACAGGGATATGCACAAAGAGAACACTCCCACAAAACCACTAGCTGGGAAATCAAGAGGGGCTGATTTCTGTGAGTTTTTGCAATGCACTAGGCTCAGAGACTGGAGATTTAGAAGTCAGGGGCTTGGCTGGGATAGAACCCTGAGGGTACTGTCCTGTTCCTGGAGAGAAGGCATACAAGCAACCCTGGGGCAGATGGCACTATCTGAAAATAGCCTAAGGCATGAGGGGAGAGACTATTAGCTCTTCTTGGAGCACATATGTGCGATGTGCCAGTCACAGAGTACCCACTCCTGGAACAAAAGAGCCAGAGGGCACCATTTCCCTCCCCTGCCCCTCAGCATGGGCACAAAAACCCCTGCTAAGGGAGGCTAACCTGGACACTGGCTGTTTAGCCTGCTTTGCTCCATATCCCACACTCTTACATCCTGGTGCCATTCCCCTTCTTGGTCAAACCTGCATCAGTCCCAGCGTGACAAGACTGTCCACCAGAAGACCAGCACAGGACCCTGACTACACCGTATTCCTAAAGCCTGGAGTTTTGAAAGTCTGCAGGCTTGGTTGGGATAGAGCCCAAAGTGCACTGTGCTGCTCCAGCCAGACAAGCAACACAGAGACAGACAGCATGAAAACAGTGATAAAAAAAAAAAAATGCTTGGGACACACAAGGGGAAATTATTTGTTCCTCTGGGAGTGCTTCCCTGAAAGAAGCAAGCACAAGGTCCCCTCTCTGGGGACAAAGGAGCTGGCTCGTACCATTTCCCTCCCACACCCCTCAGCATAAACCAACTTCAATAAACAGCACAGTGCCAACAATGGCTGCCTAACCTGCTTACACCAAGTCCCACCCACTCCTGTGCTCTCCTGATACTGCTTTTCTCAGGCAAGTGTGCCTAAGGACCAGCAGAGCAGGCTCGTTCCCCAGGAGTCCACCACAAACTCCTATATACATCATGTTCACCAACCATAGAGTTCTGCAAGTCTTCAGTTCTAGTGGAAGTAGCATCAGGTCTCATTTAACAAGCAAAACAGAGCACATCTAGTTAAAACTCACCACACTCTAGCCAAGGTCCAAACACTGCCTTCTGCAGGCAAGGAGAACCTCTGTAGATGGGTGATCTGAGAGATATAGCAGCCAAAACACAGCAGCAGTGTCATGCAGCACACACCAGAGACACTCCCTGAAGCGCCAGGCCCTGGACATTATACGACCTCTTCTTCATAAAGCCATTACTTTCTGGAGCAGAAAACATAACAAGCTTCTCCAACACACAGAAGAAACAGAGACCTAGACAAAATGCCAACACAGAGGAATTCATCCAAAAAGAACAAGAAAAGTTCACTGCCAGAGATTAGGCAAAACAGATAAAAGTAATATGCCTGATGGAGAATTTAAAGTAACAATCATAAAGATACTCATCAGGCTTGAGAAAAGCATGGAAGACATGAGGGAAACCCTTACTGTGGAGACAAAAGAGTTAAAAAAACAATCAGGCAGAAATGAAAAATGTAATAACTGAGATTCGAAACGGACTGGATGCAATGACTACGAGCATGGATGAAGCAGAGGAATAAATAAGTGATACAAAAGATAGAATTATGGAAAATAATGAAGCTGAACAAAGGAGAGAAAGAATAATTATGGATCATGAGAGTAAACTTAGTTTACTCAGTGACTCCATCAAACATAATAACATAACATTCATGTAATAGGAGTCCCAGAAGAAGAAGAGAGAGAAGGGAGCAGAAGGCTTATTTGAGAAATAATAGCTGAAAACTTCTATAATCTGGGGAAGGAAACAAGCATATAAATCCAGGAGGCACAGAGAACTCCCATAAAAATCAATAAAGCAGACCAACACCAGGACATATTGTAGCAAAATATAGTGATAAAGAAAAAAAATCCTAAAAGCATCAAGACACAAGTCCCTACTTACAAGGGAAGACCATAAGCTAAGCTGCAGATCTCTCCACAGAAACTAGGCAAGCTGGAAAAAAGTAGCATGATATATTCAATGTGCTGAATGGGGGAAATCTGCAGCCAAGAAAATTCTATCCAGCGAGGCTATCACTCAGAACACAAGGAGAGATGAAGAATTTCCCAGACAAACAAAAGCTAAAAGTGTTCATGACCACTAAACCACCTTGAAAGAAAATAAAAGGGGACTCTTTGAATGGGAAAAAAAGACCAAAAGAGACAAAGACTAGAAAGGAACAAGGAAATCTCCAGAAAAAAATGATTTAACAGTAATAAAATGACATTCATTACATATCTATTAATAATTACTCTGAATGTAGATGGCAACAAAGTGACAAAGTGACAAAGATTAGAGAGGAACAGAGAAAATCTCTGGAAACAATGACTTAACAATTAATAAAATGGCACTAACTACATATCTATCAGTAATTACTGTGAATGCAAATGGACTGAATGCTCAAATCAAAGGACACAGATGTCAGATTGGATTAAAAACAAAACCCAATTATATGCTGCCTACAAGAGACTCATTTTAGACCCAAAGACACCTGCAGATTGAAAGTGAGGTATAGGGAATCATTTATCGAGCAAACGGACGTCAAAAGAAAGCCAGAGTAGCAATACGTATATCCGACAAACTAGATTTTAAACCAAAGTCTCTAATAAGAGATGAAGAACAGCCCTGTATTATAATAAAGGGGAGTATCCAACAAGAAGATCTAACAACTGTAAATATTTATGCCCCCAACCTACATATATAAAACAATTAATAACAAACATAAATGAACTCATTGCTAATAGTACAATAACAACAGGAGACTTTAACATGCCACATACATCAATGGACAGCTAATCTAAGCAGAATATCAATGAGGAAACAATGGCTTTGAATGACACACTGGACCAGATGGACTTAACAGATAAATTAAGAACATTTCATCTTAAAGCAACAGAATACACATTCTTTTCATGTGCACATGGGACATTCTCCAGAATAAATCACATACCAGGTCACAAATCAGGCCTCAGCAAGTACAAAAAAGTTGAGATCATACCATGCATATTTTCAGACCACAGCACTATGAAACTTGAAGTCAACCACAAGAAAAAAATTTAGAAAGTCCACAAATACATGGAGGTTAAACAACATGCTACTAAAGAATGAATGGGTCAACCAGGAACTCAAAGAACAAATTAAAAAATACATAGACACCAATGCAAATGAAAACACCTTTGGGATGCAGCAAAAGCAGTCATAAGAGGGAAGTATATAGCAATACAGTCCTACCTCAAGAAGCAAGAAAAATCTCAAATATACAACCTAACGTTACACCTGTAGGAGCTCAAAAAAGAACAACAAATGAAGCCAAAAGCCAAAAGAAGAAGTGAAATAATAAAGATGAGAGCAGAAATAAGTGATACAGAAACTAAAAAAATAGTAGAACAGATCAATGAGACCGGGAGCTGGTTCTTCGAAAAAATTAATAAAATTGATAACCGCCTAGCCAGACTTATCAAAAAGAAAAGAGAAAGGACCCAAATAAATAAAAACACAAATGAGAGAAGAGAAATAACAACAACACCACAGAAACAGAAAAATAATAAGAGAATACTATGAAAAATTATATGCCTACAAATTGGACAATCTAGAAGAAATGGATAAATTCCTAGAAACATATAAACTACCAAAACTGAAACAGGAAGAAATAGAAAACTTGCACAGACTGACAACCAACAAAGACATTGAATCAGTAATCAAAAATCTCCCAACAAATGAAAGTCCAGGGCCAGATAGCTTCACAGGGGAATTCTACCAAACATTTATTTTTTTTTTCTTAAAGATTTATTTATTTGTTTGAGAGAGAGAAAATGAGAGAGCACACTTGCGTGCCTGCAAGTGCAGGGGGGAGGGACAGAGGGAGGAGAGAGAATCTTTCAAGCAGAATCTCCACTGAGCATGGAGCCCAATGAGGGGCTCAATGTTAGAACACTGAGATCACCACCTGAGCCAAAATCAAGAGTTGGCCACTTAGCCCATTGTACCACCCAGGCACCCCCCTACCAAACATTTAAAGAAGAATTAATACCTATTTTCTCAAACTATTTCAAAAAATAGAAATGGAAAGAAAACTTCCAAACTCATTCTACGAGGCCAGCATTACCCTGATTCTGAAACCAAAGACTCCACTAAAGAAGAGAACTACAGGCCAATATTCTTGAGGAACACGGATACAAAAGTTCTAAACAAAATACTAGCAAATTGAGTTCAATAGTACATTAAAAGAATCATTCGCCACAACCAAGTGGGATTCATTCCACTGCTGCAAGTGTGGTTCAATATTCACAAATCGATCAACACAATACACCACGTGAATAAAAGAAAGATAAGAACTATAGGATCCTCTCAATAGATGCAGAGAAAGCATTTGACAAAATACAACATTCATTCATGATTAAAAAAAAAAAACCCTAACAAAGAAGATTTAGAGGGAACATACCTCAACATAATAGAGGCCATATACAAGAAGCCCACAGCTAATATCAGCCTCAATGGGGAAAAACTAAGAGATCTTCTGCTATGGTCAGGAAAAAGACAGAGATGTCTACTCTTACCACTGTTATTAACATAGTACTGGAAGTCCTAGCCTCAGCAATCAGACAACGAAAAGAAATAAAAGGCATCCAAACTGGTAAGGAAGAGGTAAAAGTTTCACTATTTGCAGATGACATGATACTCTGTATAGAAAACCCAAAAGACTCCACCAAAATATTGCTAGAACGGATACAGGAATTCAGCAAAGTGGCAGGATATAAAATCAATGCACAGAAATCTGTTGCATTTCTATACACCAATAATGAAACAGCAGAAAGAGAAATCAAGAACTCGGTTCCATTTACAATTGCGTCAAAAACCATAAGATACCTAGGTATAAACTTAACCAAAGAGGTAGAAGACCTGTACTCTGAAAACTATAAAACACTGATGAAAGAAATTGAAAATGACACAAAGAAATGGAAAGACATTCCATGCTCATGGATTGGAAGAACAAATATAGTTAAAATGTCTATACTACCCAAAACAATCTTCACATTTAATGCAATCCCTATCAAAATACCAACAGCATTTTTCACAGAGCTAGAACAAACAATCCTAAAATTTGTATGAAACCACAAAAGACCCAGAATAGCCACTGGCACAAAACAGACACATAGATCAATAGAACAGAATAGAAAATCCAGAAATGAACCCACAACTATAATCTTTGACAAAAAAGGAAAGACGATCCAATGGAAAAAAGTCTCTTCAACAAATGGTGCTGGGAAAACTGGACAGCAATAGGCAAAAGAATGAAACTGGTCTACTTTCTTACACCATACACAAAAATAACTCCAAAATGGATGAAAGACCTAAATGTGAGACAGGAAACCATCAAAATCCTGGAGAAGAATACAGGCGGGAACCTCTCTGACACCAGCCATAGCAACTTCTTACTAGATCTGTTTCTTGTGGCAAGGGAAACAAAGCAAAAATAAACTATTGGAACTTCATCAAGATAAACAGCTTCTGCACAGTGAAGGAAATAACAAAACTAAAAGGCAACAACCTTCAGAATGGGAGAAGATATTTGCAAATGACATATCTGATAAAGGGCTAGTATCCAAAATCTATAAAGAACCTATCAAACTCAACACCCAAAAACCAAATATTCTATTTTAGAAATGGGCAGAAGCCATGAATAGACATTTTTCCAAAGAAGATATCCAGATGGCCAACAGACACATGAAAAGATGCTCAACATCACTCATCATCAGGGAAATGTAAATCAAAACCACAATGAGATATCACCTCACACCTGTCGAATGGCTAAAATTAACAACACAGAAAACAGCAGATGTTGGTGAGTATGTGGAGGAAGGGGAACCCTCTTACACTGTTGGTGGGAATGCAAACTGGTGCAGCCACTCTGGAAAACAGTATGGAGGTTCCTCAAAAAGTTAAAAATAGAACTACCCTATAAACCAGCAATTGCACTACTATTTTGGTATTTACCTAAAGGATACAAAAATACAGATTTGAAGGGATACGTGCACCCCAGTGTTCATAGCAGTATTATCAACAAACAATAGCCAGATTATGGAAGGAGCCCTAATGTCCATTGATGAATGTATAAAGAAGAGATATATACATAAAATGAATAAAATCTTGCCATTTGCAATGACATGGATGGAAGTAGAGGGTATTATGCTAAGCAAGATAAATCAGTCAGAAAAAGACAAATACCATATGATTTCACTCATATGTGGAATTTAAGAAACAAAACAGATGAACATAGGAGGGAAAAAAGAGGCAAACCAGGAAACAGACTCTTAATGATAGAGAACAAATTGAGGGTTAGTGGAGGGAAGGTAGGTGACAGGGTGGGTGAAATAGGTGATTGTTATTTTTCAAAAAATTTTTTTAAATCTTTTTTTTAAGATTTTATTTATTTGACAGAGAGTGAGCTCAAGCATGGCAGGCAGAGGGAGAAGGAGAGGGAGAAGGAGAGGAAGAGGGGGAAGAAGAGGAAGAGGGAGAAGAAGGCTCCCCACTGAGCAGGGAGCCTGATGCAGGGCTCAATCCCAGGACCCTGGGATCATGACCTAAGCCGAAGGCAGGTGCTTAACTGACTGAGCCACCTGGGCACCCCAGGTGATTGGTATTGATGAGGTTGTGGGATATCGGTGAGGTGAGGTGGAGGCTGGAGCCGTCGACCAAGAAAGATTTCTTAAGACATCCTCGGTGCAAAATGGTGGTTTATTAAAGCACGAGGACAGGACCCGTGGGCAGGAAGAGCTGCACCAGGGTCATGAGGAATGGCCCATTATATACCCTCAAGTTGGGAAGGGGTTAGGGAGAGCGTAAGTCTCTAAGGAATTTTGGAAGCAAGGTTTCCAGGACCTTGAGGGGGCTAGCTATTGTTGAGACAAGGTCATTTATTACCATCTAATAAAACCTTAGTCATGAGACCCTTCAGATGTATATTGGTGGGCCATATGCTTGGGGGATGATTGCCAACATGTATCTTGGGGGGAGGGGCGGTTAGAGATAAAGGAAGTTTCCAAAAGAATTTTTATATGTTAAAGTAGACTTACAGGATCCTGGTGGAGGGGGAGGAGGTCAGGCTAGGATTGCCTTTTGCCCTTAGCAAAGTATTAACATCAAGGCAGTTGAGTCCCTAGAGGAATGTTACTCTGCCTGTTTCAAGGACTTGTCAATGGGCTGTAGGTAGTAAGGAAATTTAATAATTTTTCTTCTGCCTTTGTCTCCCACATCAGTATTAAGAAGTGCACTTGTGATGAGCACCAGGTGATGTATGGAAGTGTTAAATCACTAAATTCTCCACCTGAAACTAATATTCCATTGTATGTTAACTAACTGGAACTTAAATAAAAAACTTGAAAAAAAAAAAAAAAGGAAATGTGCCATTTTAAAGAAAAGATTATGGTAAATAACTAGGCAGGCAATACTTGAATGTCACCTAAAAAGCTGAGTTGGCAGTTAAACGGTGGTTCAAGGCCACAGAAATCTGGGCCTCGCAGATTTTCTACCACTGCCCACTCCCAACCTCACCTGCAACGTCCAACAATTTGGATCAAATTGTACATATAAGTTGGGCATCATAAAACCTTCATTGTATATTGCACTCTTTATAAAGTGTCATCTTTGTAATTATTTTCCAGAGTTTCATCTCATCTGATATTAATAATGCAACCTCTCTTTCTTTTATATGTATTTTCATAGAATATCTTTGTTCATCCTCTTATTTTCAAATTTTCTGAGTAATTTTAATTTAGTGTTTTCTCTATGTACAGAATGTGCAATATAGAATTGTTTTATAATTCAACCAGTCTTTTTTTAATAGGTATGTTTTAGCATATTTATATCTATGGATATAATATATGGGTTTTAGTTCTACCATTTTTTATGACTTCTCTCTTATTTTTGGCCTTTTAAATATAATTTTTCACCATATGTTCTGTGTTTGTTTTGTGTTGGTATGTGTAACCTGACAATATGGGAAGTTTGTATTTTGCCTTTGCCATTAGCTTTATTATGAAACATACTTTACCTTCTGTTTGTTTAGATAGTGCCTAGCTGCTACCTATTCAGAAATTATAACAGAATATCTGAACTTCTTTCTCTCTTCCCTCTTTGCCACCAACCGAAAAAGATATCTGAAGGAAGTTCCAGGTAGCAGATGAGCAAGTGTAAAGGCCTGGGGTAAATTATGCTAAGTGTTTTGTTTATGTATTTGAAGAATAGCAGGGAGGCCCCAGGCACTGGAGAGAGTGGAAGGTGAGGAAGTCAGAGAAGTCACTGGGGCTGTGTGAATATTTGTCTTTTACCTAAGTAAACTCAAATGCTATTAGAGGGTTTTTGAGCAGGAGGCTGACATCCATTCACATGTAATCCACACTTTTGTATGGAGAGGAACTGTAGGGACACCAGGCCCGGAGGCAAGGAAAGCATTTGGGAGGCTACTGAAATAATCCGGATGAGAGAAAAGAAGGCAGCTTTGGGTAGGATGGAGAGGTAGAGAAGGGGTCAGATTCAGGATATGTTTTGAAGGTAGAATGGATCAAATTAATTGACAGATTGGGTATAGAATGTGAGCGAAAGAGGAAGGGTCATGGTGAGGACTTGACCTATGTGTTACTCAGATGTTCTCCAGAGTGCTATAGGGGGTAGCAAAACCTACTATTAAACCCCAAGTTAGCAACCTTAGACTGTGCAACCTATTATTAAACTATGATAATAACTGAAATGGTGTGATAATGAAGCATGAATTTACACTAAAAAAAAATCTATGAAAAAGAATAGAAGTTCAGGAGGACCTTAATTCAAATTAGGATTTAAAATAAAAATGACATTTCTAATCATTAAAAAAAGGGATAAATAATTCAAAGGATTGTGCTGAAACAACTAATAGCCAACTGGAAGAAAGAATAACGATAGATACCTGCTACTAACTGATACATTACAATAATTGATAATCGTCCCCCCCAAATGTAAAGACTTGGAGAGACTATAAGGCTCTGAAAGAAAGGAGAACAATACTTTTTAACTCTTGAAGTAGAAAAAACTTTTATAGTACAACACAAACCACAAAAGTTCATTGAGTTCATTTTTGAAAACAAAACAAAACAAATGTGCATGACAAACACCCAATAAATAAAATCAAAAGAAACAAGAAACTGACGGAAGGGAGCTATATTTGCAAGAATCACAGACATATATGCTGTTATTTGTCAAATTTCTGTATTAATAAAAAAGTTTTGTTTTTAAAATCTCATAATAAAAATATTAAGAAGAAAAATGGAATTCTACAGAGTTCAGGAATTGGGCTGTGAACATGGGGAAAGGGGTACGGCACTGAAAACAAGAGGATACATTAAATATCTAACTAGGGGCTATAAACACCCCGCCCCCCAAATTCCCTGTCAGACCCACATAGTAGTTAACTTCCCTTTTGCCCCATTCTCTGAAAGATGACTTGATCCTTATTCTGGGGAAAGGCTGTCATGGGTGGCACTGGACTTCAAGACTCTAGAATTGGCAAGGGGCTGACTTAAAAACAGGAGAGCTAAGTTAAAAATCTGTATAGCAACACCTGCAGCCCCTTTTCCTAATGGGTTGCTTATCACTTCTCTCTACATCTCCTCCCCACCTTATTTAGTTCAGGCTGCTGTAACAAAAATAACCATTAGCTAGGTGGCTTAAATAACAAACATTTATTTTTCATACTTCTGGAGGCTGAGAAGTCTAAGATCAAGTTGCTCAACAGATCCTGTTTTGTAAGAGCCCACTTCCTGGTTTGCAGATGGACACTTCTCATGCTATCCTTACATGGCAGAGGGCTAACTCTCTCCCTCTGCTTATAAGGACACTAATCCCATCATGTGGTCTCCATTTTCCATCTTCATGAATGAATTACCTCCCAGAGGCCCCACTTTCAAGGGCCATCACATTAGGGCTTCAACACAGGAATTTAGGTGGAGACACAAATATTTGGTCCACAGCACTACCCCAGCCCAATAGAATAGCCAAGGGAAAATATTGACATTTGTAACTTAAATAGATAGCCCTAAAGTAATACCCTTTGGTCAGCAAACCCTACTTATTCATGCAGATATTGAAGCCAGCTTTTTAAGTGTCTCCTCTTAAAAGTGAACTGATAGGCAATGATCACCAGGCCTGTGAGAAACAGAAGCAAATAAACAACAGAGAATTTGGGAATTAATAAGTGCATTATAAACTCCAAAACAAGTAAATGTGATACAAGAAAGGAAAAAGTCTTGTGTGACTGTGCTGTGAAAAATATTTATCTGGTTATGATAATTAAACCATTAGTTTTGATTTTATCAAAACTGGATAGATAGGAAAGGACAGCTGTTTTCTCTTCAGGGCCTTGTTGTACTACTTGGCTATTAAAACTATGTTCAGATGAGTCCCTGAAAGTCCTAGTCAGTTTAAGAGAAGATGGGGAAAAGAGGAAGAATAAGATACTTAAATAAGAGACAAAGGGATTGAAAAGAACAAGCACAATTCTAAGTGGTCTGTTTGTTACTTGGTAATTTGCACAGTCTTAACTACGACTTTGTAATTAGTCTTGACTTTGGGATACACTTTGATGTACACTTTTGACTTTGATACCCTAAAGATTGTCAACATGAAAATCTTGGAACAATTAGAACATATAAGATCATACAGAGTTGTTGAATACAAGATCATGATAGCAAAATCAATCATATTCTTATAAACTAGCAACAAATAATTACAAAAATGCCAAGAAATTGATTTAACAAAATATGCAAAGATATTTATGGAAAAAAGTATACCAAATTCAGTAAAGAAACATTTAAGAAGACCTAAGTAAATGAAGATGATAGCATGATCAAGAATGGTAAGAATCGCCATCACGATGAGACCAATTTCTCCTCCAAATTAATCTTTACATTTAATGAAATTACAATTGAAATCCCTACAGGGTTTTCCATGGACTTTGATGGGCTGATCCTAAGATTCATATGGAAAGGTGAAGAATAGGCAACTTAGTTTTCAAGGCAAATAAGAAAAGGGCACTTGTCCTACAGGAAAGCAAAATTCATTATAAAGCTAGAGTAACTGAAATAATGTGGTTTGATATGAAACGAAAATACCAGGGAAAAAGAACAGAAAGCCCATACCAGATCTACTTAAATATGAACAGTAGCAAAGCAATTGTCTAACCATCAGAGAAAGATAAAATTAGATTCCTGTATCCTTCTGTTCCAGGTAAATTAAAGAACTAAATATAAAGTGTAAATTTCAAAACGTTTAGAAAAAAAATGCAGCAGATCATTTTAATGACATTGAGATGGGGAGATTTCTTAGACAAGACCCCGAAGCATGAACTCTGAAGGGGAAGATCTGATTATATAGACCACATAGATATTTGAGTACACAGATATTTAAAACTTCCATTCAACAAAAAACAACCCATCTAGTATCCAGAATATACGAAGAACTTCTAAAAACTCATAAAGAAAGAAAAGAGAAAAGTTGGCAAAAGATGTAAAAAGGCAATTCATAGACAAGGGCACCCAAATGATCAGTAATCAAGGAGAAGATGCTCAATCTCTGGCCTAGTCAGAGAAATCCAGATTTTAAAATAATAATAACTTGACATTCATCTGATTATCGAAAAAGACTGGCAATACTAAATGTTGGGAGAGAATAAGGGAGTGAAAGTTGGCGAGTTTAAAGAGCAATTTGGCTGTATTGAGTGAAGTTAAAGATGTGTATGCTCTATGATCCAACAATTTCACTTCTAGAATATACCCTAGAGAAACTGCTTAATTGTAAGGTCCAAAAAGCAATAGCTATTAAGGGAAACATTATTAGTAATAGCAAAACATTGAAACAATTTAAATGTCCACTGACATGAGCTAATGGATAAATTGTGATATATTTATACATAATATATAGTAATTAAATTATTTAAACTGTATATGTATCAAAATTAATAAAACTCAGAAACATTTTTCTTGAGCAAAGAAAGGAAATTATAGATTGATAAAGTGTGATACCATTCATGTACAATTTTAAGACACAAATATAATATACAAACCAACATTATATATGACTAATATTTTAATATCTATATGCTATATATCTAATATTATATATAGCTATGTATTCATAAATGTGTGACCATGTTGTAAAAACATACAACAGAGTCACACAAAACTTCAAAATAGGAGCTACCTCTGCAGAAAGAAGTAGGGGAACAAAATGTCTAATGTTATCTTTAACAGTAAATATTGCAAAATATAAATATTCATTATATCTGGGTGGTAGGCATAGGAGTCGGGGGTCTTTACATAATTTTGACGTTTTGTATATGTGTGAGATATGCCATAATTTAAAGAGAGAAAGAGAAGCACACAAGTCTAATCTAGTACCAAAGACTTAGTCATCACTGGGAAGGAATAATTTTAAGTAACACATGATTTTTCTACTCATAGTCTTCATCGAGCCAAGTCTCCACTCTCCCCATGTGCTCACTCCCAAAGTTTGCTTGAGAAAATTGGAGGTGAGGAGAGGGAGAGGGAGGGAAATGCTTCAAATGTAAACTGAAAGTATATTTTCCTTAAAAATCTAGAAGACATAGTGGTGCAAGGGATGGTAGGGCAAACTTTTCTCACCCGTTGCCTTTTTGAATCCTGATATGTACTAGGGCTGGGAAAACAGAGAGAAGCCCTGGTAACGTAATTAAAAGCCAGGAAGGAGATAGTCAGGAGGCTAATTTCTTTTGAAGTATAGTTGATACACAATGTTACGTTACTTTCAGGTTTACAACATAGTGATTCCACAACTCTATACTATGCTGTTTATGCTATGCTCACCACAAACGTAGCTACTATTTGTCACCATATAACTTGACAGGAGGCTAATTTTAACAGTGCAAAATATTAACTTTCTTTTAGGTACTCCACCATAAGACCAGAGTACAGGGTGGGCTTCTTCCCCATTGTTTGTCCTGCCTTCAGAATCTGGAAATCCCTGGCCATTTGGTAACCCCAGCAATAAGAACAATTTAAGCCTTGGGAATGAGGGATTTAAAAGGACTGAAAAGCTGAAGAGAAGAGTGAGCCAAGTTTGGGGGCAATTACGGAGCGATTGGTCATGCAGAATGCCCCTAAATCTGGAAAGTAAGACGATGTCTGAGCTGTTTGGAAAAGATAGGGACTCCACAGTCTCTTGCACCAAGCACAGTGTAACATTAGGACACAGGGCTGCATAGAACACAGTGCCACTTACGAGCTATAGAGATCCAGGATAGGAATGGTTGTTCCTTTTGGGAAGTCTGGGGAAAGCAGTAGCAGGGCTTACTGCACATAACAAGTGCTCTGTGGAAGTAACTCTCCTGTGGGCATTGAATGCAGCAGCAGCATGGCCCTAAGTCCGTTGACAGCACTGGAGTCAGGGACACACACAGTGCACATACTAATGGAGGGTTTCAAATGGGGGACTACAGAGGAGCCCTTGGGATTCTGTGAGCTGGAGTTGGATGACTTCCATGCTCTTATCTGTGATGAGTCTATGCTCCTAAAAGAGTACTGGTTGTTTTCCTTTGTTATATATGGTGTATCTTCGCTTCTGAAGTTTGTAAATTTGGGATGGTCCTTGTGAGATTTTGATATGAGGTGGGGAGACTGAAAGACTGATCAAAATTCAACACATAGCAATTTCCTTTCAAACCTGTGTGTGTGTGTGTGTGTGTGTGTGTGTGTGTGTGTGTGTTGTTTGAAGGAAAAGTAGTGATAACATTTAAGTGCCTCTTTCCAGGCAGCTCAAGAGAGAAAAGACTGAAGAAGGAAATTTGACCAATGAATCCCCTTATCCCAGTAATAAGAATCTGAGGGGGCTCCTGGGTGGACACTAGTAGGGCTGATGTTCAGCCCAGGAAACCTCAGGGTGGCCAATCCAGATGTTAAATTGTTGAAATTTCTCTGAACCAGTTGGTGAGTGCTCACTGCCCAGAGATGACCCCTTCAAGTGCTTCCCCAGCTTTCCTGGGTCTTCTCCCAAACTCTGCTCTCCCCCCCAGTTCCACAATCCTGCTCCAATATTACAGTCCAAAGGAATGACCATAAAAATGTCTACTATTTCTACTTTAGCTTCTGCGTCTTTTCACAAAGCTTGTTACACCCTGTCCTACTGGATAAATTCCCTTTTTTTCCTTCTCTTTTCTACTACCCATGTTTAACTAGCACTTACGTTTTCTCCATACTTATCTCCACCAAGCCCATTTTCTCAAGATAACCTTTGTAAGACTAAGAGCTAGGAACTGCTGATGCCAGCCCTGGCATAATCATCCTTCAAAACACAGACCAAATATTTATTTAACTGCGAATGTGGGTGCTACCTTGTGGTCAACCATTCACACATTCCATTACTCCCTCCTCTGCTGTCCCATAGCGTTTCTTTCCAACCTCTAATAGAGATTCTAATGGAGTTTTTTGTTATGCAGGTCACTGGCTTGGGGACTCCTGCATTTGTCAAAGTGTGAGACAAAGTGATTCCTGATATCTTTTCTAAACTTTATAAAGCTACTGATTTTTGCTTCCGTCTGGCATCCCATCTACATTTTCTTCTTGAGTTTGACATATAGGGGGAATTTTTTCTTGTGGGACATGATAAAGGCATTGGAATTAGAAAGAGCTCAGTGTTTTTTTCCAGCAAACCTTAGCCTGCATCTAGATGATGGATTCACCCTACATAATACATTCTGTCTGTTGAGGTGGAGACGGGATGCAGGAAGAAGAATGATGGTTCACAAATGAGTTAGCTATCTGCCCAGGTTTGTACTAACCATTTGTGGAGAAAAAGAAAGGTGAGAAGAACAGAGCAGACATCACATGCTTTGGCCTGTGTCACAATGGAAATAAAATAGGGATGATGTGAGTCTAGGTGTTAGGGAACCATTAAAATGGCTTTCAACAGTCAAAACTTTAGAGATAATGACAGGAAAGAAACTATTGAAACTTTTTAACAAACTTCATCTCTGTTCCCCCCTGCCAAATGCCACCTTTTCCTATATAAACTACTTCTCTTTTCCTGGCCCCTAAAATGCCCTTTTCCCCCAGATATTTTCCCTCTATTCCCCAAGAAGCCCAACCCCTCTTACTTCCTGGTTCTCCTCCAAGGGCTTTGCTCTCCTCTCCCTCTCCAGCCACGCAAACTTTTTCTTAGCTAATCACCTTGGTTGGGTTCATTTTTCCAGTGAACTTACCCAAGCTTGACTTCTGTTACTGGAATCTCCTGCTTGTCTGAAGCTCAGGACGGCCAAGACTCTGACCTTCCTGTCCCAGACTTCTCAAGGCTTTGAGAGGGAAGGACACAAAAGGCCTCCGTTCAAGACTTCCTGCACTTTCCACCTGTGTGAAAGTGGGTGTTTTGGTGCAGTAGGATTTTTTCTTCCCTAGTGTTTGTAGTATATCTCCAATTCTCCCTCTCACTGTCCATTTTCTTGCTCACTATTTCAAGTTATGCTTTGTACATACCACAGGCTCCAGCAATATGGGATGAAATGCATCGAATACTTTTATGATGAGCTGTTTTGTTAGAACCAGCAGACAGTACAAGCATTAATGGATCATTCTTTTGTTTCTACAAGAAAATAATTTCATTCCAGTTACATTGAAAACCATCAGTGTCAATCTTTATGAAGGAGATTTTGGCACTGTCTTTAAAAATTAAAAATTAATATACCATTTGACCCAGAACTTCCATTTCTAGGAATTTATCCTATAGATTTATTCATACAAAATCAAAGGATATAGTTTTAAGGTTACTATATGAAGCACTGTTTGTAATAGCAAACCAAAAGAAACAATTTAAGGTTAAAAAATAGTGTTCAGATTGAATAAATTATAACATTTGGCTACAATGAAATAAAATGAAGCCATTAATACTCTCTATAATGTATGTCCACAACATGTTACATAAAAAAGCAAGTAGTGAAGAGTATGTATATACACTATTCATTGCTACCTTTTATATGAAAATATATATTTGTGTGTATATATGTTTGTGTGTATATGCATATATATGGTAATTAAAAATAATAAAGTTTTAAGAAGAATCAAAAGCTTTATCCATAGCTACTATGTTCTAAATATTTGTTACATTGAATATAATGGCATTAGCTTCTGAAATCCAAGCCCAAACTTGAAGATGACTGGAAATGGTTGGTACAATTTTATCTTAGTTATGTAGGTAGACCAAATGGACGTGAACTTTCTTTTCTAAGCAGGTCCCTCTAAATCAATTATGTTCAGCACTTAGAGTCCTCACATGCCAGGAGCAGACCCCACTTTGCACATTTGCTCATACAGATTACTTTTCTTTTATAGTTCTGTATTAAAATACACCCTTATAGGTCCTGCTCTGTCCTTTTCCCACAAGGCCTTTTCAACTATAAGGGTCCCTAGTGATGATTCCCTTTCCTGATTCAATAAAGGTCTTGGTCATGTCTTTAAGAGTAGTTGATATATATTATTTATATTATTTAATCTTTTTATCTTCATTTATGTGTTCTAAATTCCCAGCTGTACTCTAAACACCTGCAGAAAAATACCACTCATTGGAGGCAGGTCTGGATTCAAATTCACAAGTTAGAAACCACGTTGCCAAACCTTGTTTACTTTGCTAAACCTCTCTTAACCACATCTGTAAAATGAAACTAATAAAACCTACCACATGGGGTTGTTGTGATGACTGAATCAACCAGTACATGAGAACTGCTTGTCCTAGCATCTGACACATGTGAGTACCGGATGTGAGTCACGTTTCTCCTCAGGTCCTAACAGAGTAATTTTCAGGAAGTCATTGGTATATCTGTACTAATGATAGTTTAAAAAAAAGGAACCAAACATAAAAATAATTTTCAAAGACAATCAATGTAGCAGTCAAATGTCTTGCATATCTGACATCCAGATGTACCCGTTCTATATGACCAAACTTGTTTCAGTAATATAAAAAGAAATGAATAACACTAATGGCCAGAAAAGAAATGCCAATGGAGAAAATTTTCTTATATTTAACTTCATATACACAAGCATGTTAGTAAAAATAAAAATTTAAATATTTTAGTAAAATTTTAAAAAGCAAAGCATCAATGCTTTTTAATTACATTAGTGTGTTTTTTGAAAGAGGGGGAAATACCTGTCTATTGGTCTGTGACAGAAATGAATAACATTTTCTAGTTTTGAGTGTTAACTTAGAAAAGTTTGTCAATGACTTCGTGTCTTCACATTCAATAGATTGTATAGCCAGATTTGTTGATCCCTCTCCAGAGCAAACAACATATTTTAATAATTTTAACTTGGAAAAGTTTCTTTCACACAAAGCAACAGACATGAGTCAGGAAAAGTCTTAAATGTGAGGATAAATTTGGCAGTCTTAAAAATCAGATTTAACAAAAAATTCCAGAAATTGCAGTATTCTTCATGTCTTTATCTTCAAGATTGATTCTAGAGGCTTTCAAATGTTTCTGCAATGAAATTAAAATATTATCTTTACCAGAAATTACTTTTTCTGTAATTTAGTAAAAACTTCCAAAGTTTTTCATTTTATAAAAAAAATCTGGGAGAGAGAGTCTGCTGCTGGCCCAGAAACCACCTGCCATGTTATAGAGAAGGCCACCTGACAAGAAATGGCAGGCAGACTCTAGGAGCTGAGTATCTTGGTCCTACAATATCAAGAAAGTGAAGTCTGCCAACAGTCAGTGACCTCCAAAGAAGACCTAAACTTCAGATGAAATTGTGACCTGCCTATCACCTTAGTTTTATCCTAACGAAACTCTGAGCAGAGGACCAAGCCCACCCATGCCTGAACTTCTGACCCAGGAATACTGTGAGAAATAAATTTGTGTTGTTGAAAGAAAAAAAAATCTGAGAAAATAAATGAATAATAGTAAATATTGACATTTTTTGATCCATTGCTTTAAAATAGGTGTCCAGTGGTTGGAACTCAAACAGTGACTTTTTATTTCTTCTAGCAATGTAACAACAGCATCTTTCATTGGTTCTTCTGGCATTCTTCTTTGAACCTTTATTCTTTTTTTCCTTTTTTCTAGAGGGAGGGGGAGGGGCCTGGGGAGAAGGAGAGAGAATTCTAAGCAGGCTCCACACCTAGTGCAGAGCCCGACACCAGGCTTGATCTCACAACCCTGGGATCATGACCTGAGCCAAAATCGAGTCGGACACTTAACCAACTGAGAGCCACCCAGGCACCCTTTTTTTTCTCTTAATGTAAATATCCCATTTCCTTACATTTTGTTGTTATATAGCCTCAATTTCTTTTTTTTTTTTTTAAGATTTTATTTATTTATTTGGCAGAGATAGAGACAGCCAGCGAGAGAGGGAACACAAGCAGGGGGAGTGGGAGAGGAAGAAGCAGGCTCTCAGCGTAGGAGCCTGATGTGGAGCTCGATCCCAGAACGCCGGGATCACGCCCTGAGCCGAAGGCAGACACTTAACCGCTGTGCCACCCAGGCGCCCCCTTCTCCTCAATTTCTTTTTTTTTTTTTTAAAGATTTTATTTATTTA
>NW_024426885.1:65350482-65384317 GCF_017311325.1 Ursus maritimus | reverse complement strand
AAAAGTTTCTTTCACACAAAGCAACAGACATGAGTCAGGAAAAGTCTTAAATGTGAGGATAAATTTGGCAGTCTTAAAAATCAGATTTAACAAAAAATTCCAGAAATTGCAGTATTCTTCATGTCTTTATCTTCAAGATTGATTCTAGAGGCTTTCAAATGTTTCTGCAATGAAATTAAAATATTATCTTTACCAGAAATTACTTTTTCTGTAATTTAGTAAAAACTTCCAAAGTTTTTCATTTTATAAAAAAAATCTGGGAGAGAGAGTCTGCTGCTGGCCCAGAAACCACCTGCCATGTTATAGAGAAGGCCACCTGACAAGAAATGGCAGGCAGACTCTAGGAGCTGAGTATCTTGGTCCTACAATATCAAGAAAGTGAAGTCTGCCAACAGTCAGTGACCTCCAAAGAAGACCTAAACTTCAGATGAAATTGTGACCTGCCTATCACCTTAGTTTTATCCTAACGAAACTCTGAGCAGAGGACCAAGCCCACCCATGCCTGAACTTCTGACCCAGGAATACTGTGAGAAATAAATTTGTGTTGTTGAAAGAAAAAAAAATCTGAGAAAATAAATGAATAATAGTAAATATTGACATTTTTTGATCCATTGCTTTAAAATAGGTGTCCAGTGGTTGGAACTCAAACAGTGACTTTTTATTTCTTCTAGCAATGTAACAACAGCATCTTTCATTGGTTCTTCTGGCATTCTTCTTTGAACCTTTATTCTTTTTTTCCTTTTTTCTAGAGGGAGGGGGAGGGGCCTGGGGAGAAGGAGAGAGAATTCTAAGCAGGCTCCACACCTAGTGCAGAGCCCGACACCAGGCTTGATCTCACAACCCTGGGATCATGACCTGAGCCAAAATCGAGTCGGACACTTAACCAACTGAGAGCCACCCAGGCACCCTTTTTTTTCTCTTAATGTAAATATCCCATTTCCTTACATTTTGTTGTTATATAGCCTCAATTTCTTTTTTTTTTTTTTAAGATTTTATTTATTTATTTGGCAGAGATAGAGACAGCCAGCGAGAGAGGGAACACAAGCAGGGGGAGTGGGAGAGGAAGAAGCAGGCCCATAGCATAGGAGCCCGATGTGGGGCTCGATCCCATAACGCCGGGATCACGCCCTGAGCCGAAGGCAGACGCTTAACCGCTGTGCCACCCAGGCGCCCCCCCCCCTTCTCCTCAATTTCTATGCACAGATCTTCAAAGAACAATTTTAAAGCTTGTTTCACAGATATTATTAAAGTCTGACTCTTCCTGTTTGCAAATATTTTTGTACCTGATTAACCTCATCTAAAAATTTCTTAGCAGACAAAAAGTTAACTTAAAAAAAGTGTTTACACCTATCATTGTTTATTTGGAATCTCTTGTTTAAATGTACGAATATGTAAATTACAAAGGTCAGAGGCAATAGCTGCCCAACGACCCGAAACAATTCTAGAGCGTTATGAACTTTCTTTCAAAACAAATGTATGTAGCTAAATTCCACTGGGTCAGAGACCAACAGGATAATTGGAAATTCTCCAAATTAACTTCCATGTGATATGCAAATCTATTAAAGTATTAGTAATAAAAATGTGCTAATTAGAAGCTTACATATGTATTACTAAAACCCAATAGGCGAATGAAATGTTCTAAACTTAGATGGGGTGATGGCTGTACAATTCTGAATATGCTAAAAACCATTGCATTATATACTTTAAACAGGGGAATTTTATGGTCTATGAATTATATCACAATAAGGATGTGAGAAAAAAACCTCAAGAGGAACTGAAGTGATAGTTTAGATCTTAGATCAATGAACGATTTTTAGGGTTGGAGTTATTACTGACATTGTTTAGAATTGCTGACAGTTTTATATTATGCTTAAATTATCTACAGTGAGCCCCATATAGTCAGTACCCAGGGTTAACATCACCCTTGGCACTTCACTGGATCATTTGTGTGCCCATAATTCTATGTAATTTAATTGGCATTAAGTTTTACTCCTTTACGCTCTAAACTCAGGGCAGCTATATTATGGCTGCGCAAATGCTAACCTCAGTAATCCAGAGGATTATGGAATCCAACAATAAATGACATATTCAGGGACAACGCTGCAATTTTCCTGCTTCTGATACTTAATTTTCTGTCTTGCAGTTCCTCTCTCCCTCCCCCCAACCACCAGCATTCTGTGTTAGAAATATCTGAGATTTATTCCAAGAGGCTTAATGTTCTTAAACCTGTCAGTTGCCTGTGGCTTTTTAACACCAACAGAATAAAGTGATTTTTCTTTTTTTAAGGTATTAAGGCTACAGCTGCTGTGTAGTTACAACACCTAACATTCACACTAATTCTACCCCCTTTTCCTGCAAAGGTAAGAGAAACTTCAATCCAGACACCAAAAGTTTGCTTTGTTTAGAGGTGGGTGGAATGTTAATATTAAGATGAGACTCAGCTGTTTTCCATCGCCTTCTAGTGTGGTGGCTTGAAATACTTATGAAATTAACAACACAGCAGTTACTTATGTTAAGTGCACCCTTTGTGGGATGTGTCTGCCAAAATTCAGAAACTGTGTCTCTCTTTTCCATTTCTACTCAATTGCCTTTTCCTTATTACCCAACAAGCAAGCAGCAAAACAACACAGTTATCCCCTAGTAAGCAAAGGAACTCTGCCTAAAGTCTCACACTTTTTCTCCTGGTCAAATATGCTTCTCTTCACTGTTTCCCAGGTAGCCGTACTTTTTCTACTTCCAAGTTTTACAAAGTGGATTGACCCCCGCCCCCTTCATTTTTAATCTCTTCTCGTTTCCTGGTCACCTAAAGATAGGGTGTGGCCCTTTTCCCGGGAATAGCAATGAATGGAGGTCTTTGACAAATAAAAGCCAAAGAGACAGGTGTGTAAAAGGGACTGGCTCACAGAGTTGAGAGTCGCCCCCTTCTGTCCTTTCTATAATAGGAAGACAAGTAACACTTCTTGGCTTAACTGTCCAGGGCCAACCATGGTCAGCAGTGATGCCAAATCCCACCCTCTGAGAATTGACAATTCTCAAGAAAGATGGATTATTTGGAGAGGGAGCATATGTATTTAGACAAAATATGTTATAGTGTAGAGGGAGGCAGTAAAGTACCAAGGCTAACAGCATAGCTATTAGCTTGGTCACTTACAGGCTATGTGGCCTCAAGAAATTATTTTTTCTCTTTAAATTTCAGTTTCTATATATGTAAATTGGGGCTAACAAGTATATTTTTAATTGAAAAGTAGAGTTTTTGTATTTTAATGTTTATGAAATTGGGATATCCGACAATCTGTGCTATTGTATATTTTATGTACTGCCTACCTCCCAAGGTTGTTAGGAGGCTGAAGAGTGATTGTGTGTGTAGAGTGCACTTCATTGGTGGGAATTATTCCATGGTAGACATTTTCTCCTTGGGAATGTAGGGGAAGCAAGTTAGAATCTGTGGGTATATAAGATTTTACTCTTATTTTTTGGGATATGGTTTTTACATGTATCTGGATTTATTTTGCTCACAAATCTTCATATTGGGCAGAGCTCAGCTGAGATAGCTCACCTCTGTTCCAAGAAGCACTTGTCCTGGCAGTGTGAACAGTCTGGAGAATCTATTTCTAAGAGGGTGTGGTATTTTTAATTTTATTTTTATTATTTATCTCATTGAAGTATAATTTATATAATATAAAATTCACTGATTTAGTGGGAATACAAACTGGTGCAGCCATTCTGGAAAACAGTATGGAGGTTCCTCAAAAAGTTAAAAATAGAAGTACCCTATGACCCGGCAATTGCACTGCTACGTATTTATCTGAAGAATACAAAAATATAGATTCCAAGGGGTACATGTACCCTGATGCTTACAGCAGCATTATCAACAAGAGCCAAACTATGGAAAGAGCCCAAGTGTGCATCGATTGATGAATGGATAAAGAAGATGTGGTATATATATGCAATGAAATAATACTCAGCCATCAAAAAGAATACAATCTTGCCAATTGCCAATGGATGGAAGTAGAGCGTATTATGCTAAGTGATCCTAAGTCAGTCAGAGAAAGACAAATACCACATGATTTCACTCATATGTGGAATTTAAGAAATAAAACAGATGAACATATAGGAAGGGGAAAAGAGAGGGGGGAAACAAACCATAAGAGACTGAATGATAGAAAACAAACTGAGGATTGAGGGTTGATGGAGGGAAGTGGCTGGGAGGTGAACTAAATGGGTGATGGCTATTAAGGAGGGCACTTGTTATTGGGGGCACCGGGTGGCTCAGTTGGTTAAGCGTTTGCCTTCCACTCAGGTCATGATCCCAGAGTCCTGAGATCAAGCCCCACAGTGGGCTCCTTGCTCAGTAGGGAGACTGCTTCTCTCTCTCCCTCTGCCTGCTGCTCCCCCTGCTTGTGCCCTCTCTCTCTTTTTTTCTCTGTCAAATAAATAAATAAAATCTTAAAAAAAAAAAGAGGGCACTTGTTATGACGAGCACTGGGTGTTATATGTAAATGACGAATCACTAAATTCGACTCTTGAAACCAATATTACACTATATGTGTAACTAGAATTTAAATAAAAATTTGGAAGAAAAAAATTCACCAATTTAAAATGTACATTTCAGGGGCGCCTGGGTGGCTTAGTTGTTGGGAGTCTGCCTTCGGCTCAGGGCGTGATCCTGGACTCCTGGGATCGGGCCCCACATCAGGCTCCTCCGCTGGGAGCCTGCTTCTTCCTCTCCCACTCCCCCTGACTGTGTTTCCTCTCTTGCTGGCTGTCTCTCTCTCTCTGTCAAATAAATAAATAAAATCTTTTAAAAAATGTACATTTCAATGATTTTTAGTGAATTTATCAAGTACAGCTATTACTACCATCCAGTTTTAGAACTTTTTCATCACCCCCAAAATTTCCTTTGTACTTGTTTATAGTTCATCTGCATGTGCATTTCCAAGCCTGGGCAACTGCTTTATTTGATCAAAGTACTTTATGTCAATCTTTGTACTTTTGTGGACATTTACCTTTGTTGGATATTTTTATCTGTAAGTTATCTTTTACTTTTGTTGACTGTTTCCTTTGCTGGGCAGAAACTCTTTATCTTGATGAAGTCCCAATAGTTCATTTTTACTTTTGTTTCTCTTGCCTTTAGAGATGTGCCTAGGAAGAAGTTGCTGCAGCTGAGGTCAAAGAGGTTGCTGCCTGTATTTTCCTCTAGGATTTTGATGGATTTCTATCTCACATTTAGGTCTTTCATTCATTTTCAGTTTATTTTTGTGCATGGTGTAAGAAAATGGTACAGTTTCATTTTTCTGCATGTGGCTGTCCAATTTTCCCAGCACCATTTATTGAAGAGACTGTCCTTTTTCCATTGGATATTCTTTCCCATTTTGTTGAAGATTAGTTGACCATAGAGTTGAGAGTCCATTTCTGGGTTTTCTATTCTGTTCCATTGATCTATGTGTCTGTTTTTGTGCCAGTACCATACTGTCTTGATGATCACGGCTTTGTAATATAGCTTGAAGTCTGGAATAGTGATGTCTCCAGCTTTGGTTTTGTTTTTCAATATTCCTTTGGCAATTTGGGGTCTTTTCTGGTTCCATACAAATTTTGGGATTGTTTGTTCCAGCTCTGTGAAAACTGCTGATGGTATTTTTTTTTTTAAAGCATTTTTCACATTTTCCCCGGAAACTCTTTTTTTTTTTTTTTTTTTTTAAGATTTTATTTATTTATTTGACAGAGATAGAGACAGCCAGCGAGAGAGGGAACACAAGCAGGGGGAGTGGGAGAGGAAGAAGCAGGCTCATAGCAGAGGAGCCTGATGTGGGGCTCGATCCCGTAACGCCGGGATCACGCCCTGAGCCGAAGGCAGACGCTTAACCGCTGTGCCACTCAGGCGCCCCGCTGATGGTATTTTGATAGGGATTGCAATGAATGTGTAGATTGCTTAAGGTAGCATAGACTTCTCAACAATATTCGTTCTTCCAATACATGAGCATGGAATGTTTTTCCATTTCTTTGTCTTCCTCAGTTTCTTTCATAAGTGTTCTGTAGTTTTCAGAGTACAGTTACTTGACCTCTTTGGTTAGGTTTATTCCTAGGTGTCTTATGGGTTTTGGTGCAATTGTAAATGGGATCGATTCCTTGATTTCTCTTTCTTCTGCCTCATTGTTAGTGCATAGAAATGCAGCTGACTCTGTGCATTGATTTTATATCCTGCCACTTTGCTGAATTCCTGTATCACTTCTAGCAATTTTTTTGTAAGTCTTTTGGGTTTTCTACATAGAGTATCATGTCATGTGCAGAGTGAAAGCTTGATTCCTTCTTTGCTGATTTGGATGCTTTTTATTTCTTTTTGTTGTCTGATTGCTGAGGGTAGGACTTTTGGTACTATGCTGAACAAGAGTGGTGAGAATGGACGTCCCTCTTGTGTTCCTGACCTTAGGGATAAAGCTCTCAGTTTTTCCCCTTTGAGGATGATATTCGCTGTGGGTTTTTCATATATGGCTTTTATGATATTGAGGTATGTTCCTTCTATCCCTACACTGCAGAGAGTTTTTATCAAGAAAAGATGCTGTGTTTTGTCAAATGCTTTTTCTGCATCTATTGAGAGGATCATATGGTTCTTGACCTTTCTTTCATCAATGTGGTATATCATTCACCTGTGAACTTTTTTGAAAAAATGTCTATTCCAATCCTTTGCCCATCTTTTAAATTGGGTTATTTGTCTTTATATGATAGCATTATAAAAGTTCCTTACATATTCTAGATACAGATCTTTTATCAGATATACAATTTGCAAATATTTTCATCAAGTTTGTGGGTTGTCTTTCAATCTGTTGATAATAACTGACCTTTAATAGTTTTGTTTTATATTTGTTTTGAGCAATTCTCATAACCGTCATGTCACTGTTGTTCATTATGTTTATTAGCTACATCAGTTTCCTTATTAGTAGTATTAAAATGTTTTCTGAAAAGTCTCAAAGGAAGGGTATCTGGGAAAAAATAGGAAGGAAAAAATAGGGGGAGAAAAGAGGAAGAAATAGGAAAATTGTCGTAGGCTTCCAAGAGGGCCAAGGAGAACTACAATGAGGGTGAATGTCCAATGCTAGTCAATAAGGTGGGGATAGGGACTATTCCAGAAAGTGATGTGCAGGAAGCAGAATCTCATGTGATAGCACCAGTCACAATTCCCACCTCTCTTGTACAATTAGGCTGTACTGTTTGGCCAGAACTTCATGCTCAATATAGCACCTATTATCAAATCAACTCTGATGAAATGAGGGAGAAATCAGGTCTTTCCAGAATATATGCTTTCCTAGGTATGGTTCTAGTAAATGTAATATGCTCTCTCTAATCAATGCACTCGAATAAAATTCTGAAGATTGAGATTGTAGAATTTGGAGAACTCAAGAGAAATTTCCCTACAAGTAACAACCATAATTGAAAGGCCAAAAGATAGGACTAAACAGAAAGTTTAAAGAGTTGGAAGAAGAGAGGCAAAGGAATGAAAATAATCTTTTCAGGTACTTACTCTGAATTGGGTTTTATATAGTTTTTTTTTATTCCATTCATTCTATGGAACTGGTATTAATACCATCATATTATATATGAAAAAAATTAAGAACCAGAGAGGGTAAGGGCTTCTGAGTGGTTCAGTCAGTTAAGTGTCTGCCTTTGGATGGAGCCCCATGGCAGGCTCCCTGCTCAGCAGGGGGTCTGCTTCTCCATCTCCCTGTGCCCCTCCTCCCCACTGTGTTCTCTCTCTCTCTCTCTCTCTCAAGTAAATAAATAAAATCTTAAAAAAAAAAAAGAAAGAACTGAAGAGTTTAAGAAACTTATCTAAAGATACACAACTAATTTGGGGCACCTGGGTGGCTCAGTTGTTAAGTGTCTGCCTTTGGCTTGGGGCGTGGTGCTGGGGTCCTGGGATCGAGCCCCACATCAGGCTTCTCTGCTGGGAGCCTGCTTCTTCCTCTCCCACTCCCCCTGCCTGTGTTCCCTCTCTTGCTGGCTATCTCTCTCTCTCTGTCAAATGAATAAATAAAATCTTTTTTTTTTTTTTAAAGATAGACAACTAATTAGTACTAGAATCAGGATATAAATTCAAGGTTTTTATTCTAAGCTTATGTTCATTCCTCTGCATTATATTGCCTCCTGAAGAAAGCAGGTTTATTTTTCATTAAGTCTCCTAATTTAGTTGCCGGTAGGCCTTCTGTGAACTAACTCAATGTGGCAATCACTTCTTTTATAAGTACTCTCAATTACTCTCCCCTTCACCTGTCATGAGACTCACTTCCACCCTCGTTTTCTCCTGCAGAGCATGCAATCTCCTTCTTTTAAGTCAGTCCCTATTCCTGTACTCTGGATCAATGTTTCCCAAATTTTAGTATGCAAATGAGTCACCTGAGGATCTTATAAAATGCAAAGTCTGATTTGGTAGGCCCGATATAGGGCCTGAGATTCTATATTTCTAACAGTCTCCCAAATGATAACACTCTATGAACCACGCTCTGAGTAGCAATGGCTTAGGCCTCTCCCCTAATACCTTTTGTATTAACTTTTCCTTTCTCCCTGAGGTGGCCATCCTCCAAGATGCTTCCCAGTGATTGTCACTTTTTGTGTCCATACCTTTGTGTACTTCCTTTCCACATTGAGTAAGATTGACAGTGTGACTTCTGAGGTTTGTTTATAAAAGCCATTGTGACTTCTACCTAGCTCTTTCCTTGGAAGAAGGAATAAAGTGAAGTTGGCTTCTATGTTGTGAGGACACTTAAGCATCTCTATGAAAAAGTCCTGATGGTCAAAACAAAGACTGGTACTATCCATGTGAGGGAGCCACCTTGGATGAAACATCTTCTATCACTAGACAAGCCTTCAGGTGACTGCAACTCCATCTGACATTTTAAATTACAATCTTATGAGAGATCTCAATCTAGAACCATCCAGCTAAGAGGCTCCCAAATTCCTGACCACAGAAACTGTGAGATAATGAATGTTGATTGTTCCGTTAAGTAGCTTTGTGTTACGTTAATTTGTTTGGGCTTCTTTTTAGCTCCTATTTCAATGCCCCTTTCTCACTCACCAGCAAACTTCTCCAAACTGTGGTAAGAATCAGTTAATTCCATTAGATTCGTTCCTTTTTACCCCAATTATATTGAGATATAATTGACAAAATTCTAAGATATTTAAAGTGTATATTGTTGTGATTTGATATACATATACATTATAAAAGGATTCCCCTGTCTAGCTAATTAACACATCCATCACCTCACATATGTATCTTTTTCTTTTCTTAACTTTTTTTTTTTTTTTTGGTGAGAACATTTTCTACTCCCTTAACAAAATTTAATTATACATACAGTGTTATCAACTATAGTCACCATGCTGTACATTAGATCCTCAGAACTTATTTAACTCGGAGCTGAAATTTTATACAGTATTACTAACCTATTTCACTTACTCCCTAGCCTCTGGCAACCACTTTCCTACTCTTTGTCTGTATTAGTTTGACTTTTATTCTTTAAATTCCACACAGAAGTGATACCATGAAGTATTTGTCTTTCTCTGGCTTATCTCACTTAGCATAATGCCCTTAGTGTCCATCCTGTCACAAAAGGCAGGGTTTCCTTGTTTCTTGTGGCTCAATCATATTCCATTGTATGCACCACATCTTGTTTATTCATTCTTCCATTGATGGACACTTAGGTTGTTCCCATATCTTGACTATTGTGAATAATACTGCAATAAATATGGGAGTATAGATATCTATTTGCTATCTTGTTTTCATTTCCTTGGGTTATATACTAGAAGTTGTATTGATGGATCATATGGTAGTTCTATTTTTAATTTTTTGGAAGAACCTCCATATTGTTTTCCATAGTGGCTGCATCAATATACATTCCCACAAACAGTGCACAAGGATTCCTTTTTCTCCACTTTCTTGTCAACACTTGCTATTTTCTGATTTTTTTATAGTGGTCATCTTCATAGGTGTAAGATGATATCTTATTTGGTTTTGATGTGCATTTCACTGATGATTAGTGATATTAAGCATCTTTTCATATGTTTGTTGACAATCTGTATATCTTTTTTTTTTTTTTTAAAGATTTTATTTATTTATTCGACAGAGATAGAGACAGCCAGCGAGAGAGGGAACACAAGCAGGGGGAGTGGGAGAGGAAGAAGCAGGCTCATAGCGGAGGAGCCTGATGTGGGGCTCGATCCCATAATGCCGGGATCACGCCCTGAGCCGAAGGCAGGCGCTTAACCGCTGTGCCACCCAGGCGCCCCGACAATCTGTATATCTTGTTTGGAGAAATGTTCATTCAAGTTCTTTGCCCATTTTATAAGTGGGTTATTTGGTTTTTTGTTATTGAAGTGTAGGAATTCTTTACATATTCTGAATATTAACCCCTGGTCATATATATGGGTTGCAAACAGGAATTCTTGCAAAAAGGAATTCTTTTCAATTCTTTACTCTGAATGTTAACCCATGATCATATATATGGGTTGCAAATATTTTCTGATATTCCGTAGGTTGCCTTTTCACTCTTTTTGATTGTTTTTTTTTTGCTGCACAGAAGTTTTTAAGTTTGATTAGATATATTTGTTTATTTTTGCCTTTGTTGCCTGCACCTTTCAAGAAATCATCACCAAATGCAGTGTCATGAAGGTTTCCCCCTGATTTCTTCCAGAAGTATTACAGTTTCAGGCCTTACATTTAGGTCTTTAATCCATTTTGAGTTCATTTTTGTGTATGGTGTAAGGTAAGGGTCTAACTGCTATTTATACAGACTTTATACAAACTTTCAAACCCCTCTTCTCAACTCCTTACCCTATCCTCTCCTTCCAAGAACTGGAGTTTCATTATCTGAACCTTTCTGGAAGAGTCAGCTGGATTTTGTTTGCTTCTCTTGGCTCCCACTACACAGAAGTTTCTTGGTTTTCTACCTACTTCTCTACCACCAATCCTTCTTTTCCCCCTTACTCCTTTACTATAGCTATTTCCCAGAGTTCAATTTCTAGTGTCACATTCTCTCTTCTGTTTTCTCTCTACTCCTTTGGGGAGCAATTTATATTTTCTAGCTTCAAGTCCATCCTCTCACATGATTTCTCTCAGATCTGTGTTTTCATGTCCATGTCTCAATCTACCATTGGGGTAATTCACCTTGGATACCTCATACATTTGATAACCACAAATCGTATATGTCCTACATTCAGATTACCATCCCCTTTCCAAAAGATTATCAATGTTAGCACCTTTTATTGCAGTCACTCACTGAGTGACTGGAGTTCAAATTTACTCTTCTCTTTTTTTTTTTTTTTTCAGTTTCTTGATCTAGTAGTAGTCAAGTTCCATGGCTTCTTTTTTCAAAAGTTTTTTCTTTGTATTTTTAGTGCTGTCATCTTTGTATAGGCTCTCATTATCTTGGCCCTAAATACTGCAGTAGCAACTGAATTTGTTTTCTTTCCCCTATTTTCTCCTCATTTAGTCCATCTTATGTCCCGCTACCAGACTAAGTTTGTAATTAATATATCACTGTCACACTGTCAGTCCCATGATCAAAAATCTCCTCTTGTTGCACTTAGGCTCAACTTTATGTTTCTGGACCTAGCAGTCAACATCCTTCACTATCTGATCCCAATCATTGATACAGCTAGCTGTATTTCCTTGCTAGTCCCCAACGGGAAACCTGGCCTCCATGTGGAATATTTCATGCTCATTTCCATGTGCATTTCTTTTTGTTAGAAAGTTCTTCACCTATTCCTCTTCTAATCTAAATCCTTCATTCCATTCAAGTTCTGTTATTTCTACAAACGTTTCTCTTACTCTCCAGTCCATAATAACACCCTTTGTGAATACCTTTAACCCTTATCCTCTGTACCATATATCCCTTATCCTCTGCACCATTTATTTGGATTTCAGAAAATTTTGTTGTTGAATGAATAATGAATATTATCTTGCACTTTAATTTCTTTCTTTCTTTCTTTCTTCTTTCTTTCTTTCTTTCTTTCTTTCTTTCTTTCTTTCTTTCTTTCTTCTTTCTTTCTTTTTTGACATCTTCCTCCAATGTAGATTTTAAGTTTATGGAAGATAGGAGCTTGTCTAATTTTTCTTTTGCATAATTCCTATCACCCAGCATAGCACAGTGTAATGTCCCAAATGGAGGTAATCCTGGGAGCAAAGATTGTTTATTGATAGTGTGGGCTGATGGCCACATATCTCCATTTCTAATAAGTCTTTCATTCCTCTCTCCATCTCATAGGATTTTGATATGCTATTTGAGACTAAGACATCTTATCTACTTTCTTCACCATGTGTCTTTAGTGCCTGGCATATAGTAGCTATTAGGTAATAATTTTAAATTGGTTATGCATTTGGCTAGAAACCACATTTTGAAACCATGGCCTGGGAGAAAGAACAAGAGACTAAATTAAAACTCTGAACTACATATGAAATACATATGTTGCATATCTATTTGCATGTTGGGAAAATGTGTATGAAAGGTTTGGAAAACCTTAAAGCAATTCCAAAATGTAAACTATTATTTTAAGATGCTAAGGTTTTATTTCAAGTGTGATTTCTTTCTGTTGGGTGGCACATTTGTTCTGTAAAAGAAAAATAACTGTGTAAGCTTTATTTTTAGTTTTCTTGTTATTTATAATGATCAGAAGAATCATCTTTTTTGAAGGTACAAATCATAGACCTTTGAGTTGGAAGAGCACCAAAAGTTCAAGCTCCATTCACTTTAAACAAACACACCATTTATTGATTTAGTTACAGATAAGGAAATTGGGGGTTTAGGCAAATTTAAGAATTTGCCTAAGGTGGAGTTTCTTTCAAAGTGTTGTCTTCAGATGCCTCAGGCATTGGAATATCATAGGAAGTTTGTTCAAAAGTATCATCTCCAGGAGAGGGCTGAAGTTGGCGGAGGAGTAGGGGACCCTATTACAACCGGTCCCCTGAATTTAGCTTGATATCTACCAAATCATTCTGAACATCCACAAAATCAGCCTGAGATGTAAGAATATATACCTGGATCTCTACAAACAGATTATCTCTAGTGGTCTCGGGGTATGAGGTGTGGAGCCGTGATTCTGTGGGCAGATATTGGAAGATAAACAGAAGGGGAAGGAGCCGCCATAAGCTGGCACTGGGAAGGTGATATAATACCGGAGCACAAAAGCATCCTCCCCGGGGGACCAGGTACAGACCCACAGACTGGTAGCATGGGGAAAGGACTTTAGTCCAGACCCCAGACAGGATCCGGGAGCTGCTGGTACCCGCACACAAACCCGGGACGGCTCGTGGTGTTTGAAGCACGAAGGGCAGAGATGTGCCTGGCCTTGGGATCTACCTCTGGGAGTGTTACTGTGGGGTGCAGAACCGGAGAGGCTGCAGTTTTTAGCAGCGCAGACAGAAACAGAGACTGCATGTCCTGGAGAGCTCAGTGAAGAGCAGACTGTGATTCTTCTTTTCTGAGACAGAGGTTTGAATGCAGTCACTTCGGCTTTGACTCTCAGAAGAGATGCCGAAAGCTGCTGGGAAAGCCACCAGAGAACAAAAGCCCAAAATACTGGTTTTCACTGAGCCCCCTGCCACACACACACAGGGGGCAGTAATATAGACCAGCTTGGGCAGAGTTCCCTGAGTAACAGTACAGCAGTCCCCTCCCCCAGAAGATAGGCTGGAAGAACAAGAGGACGACAATCTTAGGGTCCCGATAAAACAGGTGCATCTTGCTTGGGTCGGGGTTAATACTTTGGACTCTGTACAATCCTTTATCCACCACCCCAACGGAATGACTAAGAGGAGGAACCCCCAATAAAGAAAAGTATCGGAGACTGTGGCAGAGGCCACAGACCTAATGGATATGGATATAAGCAAGATGTCAGAAATAGACTTCAGAGTAACAATTATGAAGTCACTATCTAGGCTTGAGGAAAATATTAGTGACAATATAGAATCTCTAAGGGCAGGAATGAGATCTAATCAGGCTGAACATAAAAATGTTATGAATGAAATGCTGTGTAAACTGGATACTCTGACTGCCAGGATAAATGAGGCAGAAGAATGAATTAGTGAGCTAGAAGACAAGATGATAGAAAAGAAGGAAGCCGAGGAGACCTGGGAAAAACAGATTAAAGCTCAAGAGATCAGCCTGAGAGAGATTAATGACACCATGAAACTTTCCAATGTCAGAATTATTGGGATCCCTGAGGGGTGGAGAGAGACAGAGAGGTCTAGAAGATATATTTGAGCAAATCATAGCTGAGAACTTCCCTAATCTGGGGAAGGAAAAAAGCATTCCTGTCCAAGAGGCAGAGAGGACCCCTCCCAAGATCGATGAGAACAGACTGACGCCCTGATATATAATAGTACAATTTGCAAATCTTATATCCAAGGAAACAATCTTAAAAGTGGCTGGGGAAAAATATTTCTTACATACAGAGGGAGGAACATCAGAATAATGTCAGAGCTGTCCACAGAGACCTGGCAAGCCAGAAAGGGCTGGCAAGACATCTTCAGGGTACTAAATGAGAAGAACATGCAGCCAAGGATACTTTATCCAGCAAGGATGGAGAGACAAGGCCTCAGCTTCTAAGACTGGCAGAAACTGAAAGAATATGTGACCACCAAGCCAGCCCTGCAAGAAATATTAAAGGGGATTATATAAAAGAGGAAACACTCCAAGAGTAATATAGACCAGAAATTTACAGAGACAATCTATAGAAACAAGGACTTCACAGGCAACACGATAGCAATAAAATCTTATCTTTCAATAATCACTCTCAACGTGAATGCCTAAATGTTCCCATAAAATGCCATAGGGTTGCAGATTGGATAAAAAGACAGGACCCATCCATATGCTGTCTATAAGAGACTCACTTTGAACCAAAAGATACATCCAGACTGAAAGCGAGGGGATGGAGAACCATTTTTCATGCCAATGGACTTCAAAAGAAAGCTGGGGTAGCAACTCTCATATCAGACAAATTAGATTTTAAGCTAAAGGCTGTAGTTAGAGATACAGAGGACACTATATCATTCTGAAAGGGTGTATCCAACAAGACGATCTAGCAATTATAAATATCTATGCCCTCAACATGGGAGCAGCCAACTACATAAGCCAACTGTTACCCAAATTAAAGAGACATATACATAATAATACTTGAATAGTAGGAGAACTCAACACTCCACTCTCAGCAATAGACAGATCATCTAAGCAGAAGATCAACAAAGACACAAGAGCTTTGAATGACACACTGGACCAGATGGACTTCATAGATATATACAGAACATTCCACCCTAAAACAACAGAATACTCATTCTTCTTGAACACACATGGAACATTCTCCAGAATAGACCACATACTGGGTCACAAATCAGGTCTCAACTGATACCAAAAGCCTGGGATTATTCCCTGCATATTCTCAGACCACAGTGCTTTGAAACTGGAACTCAATCACAATAAAACATTTGGAAGGAAATCAAACATTTGGAAACTAAAGACCATCCTGCTAAAGAATGTTTGGGTCAACCAGGAAATTAAAGAAGAACTTAAACACTTCATGGAAACCAATGAGAACAAAAACACATCGGTCCAAAACCAGTGGGATACTGCAAAGGAGGTCCTAAGGGGAGAATACATAGCCATCCAAGCCTTACTCAAAAAAGTAGAAAATTCCCAAATGCACAAGCTAATCTTACACCTAAAGGAACTGGAGAAAGAACAGGAAATAAAACCTAAACTGGCAGGAGAGGAGAAATAATAAAGATTAGAGCAGAGATCAATGAATTAGAAACCAGAAATACAGTAGAGCAGATCAATGAAACTAGAAGCTGGTTCTTTGAAAGAATTAATATGATCAATAAGCCACAGGCCAGACTTATCCAAAAGAAAAGAGAAAGGACCCAAATTAATAAAATTATGAATGAAAGGGGGAGTTCACGGCTAACACCAAGGAAATAGAAACAATCATTAGAAATTATCATCAACTATATGCCAATAAATTAAGCAACCTGGAAGAAATGGATACCTTCCTGAAAATCTATAAACTACAAAGACTGAAACAGGAAGAAATTGACAACCCGAATAGACCAATAACCAGTAATGAGATTGAAGCAGTCATCAAAAACCTTCCAAACCTTCCAAAAACCTTCCAGGGCCAGATGGATTCCCTGGGGAATTCTACCAAACATTTTAAAATGAAATCACACATTTGAATGATTTCAAAAATCATTCTGAAGCTATTTCAAAAAAATAGCTACAGAAGGAAAACTTCCAAACTTGTTGTATGAGGCCAACATTACCTTGATCCCCAAACCAGCCAAAGACCCCATCAAAAAGGAGAATTACAGACCAATATCCCTGATGAATATGGAGGCCAAAAGTCTCAACAAGATCCTAGCCAATAGGATCCAGAAGTAGATTAAAACATTCATAAATCAATCAATGTGATAGAACACATTAATTAAAAAAAAAGAGAGACAGGAAAAATATGATCCTCTCAATTGATGCAGAAAAAGCATTTGACAAAATATAGCATCCTTTCCTGATTAAAACTCTTCAGAGTGTAGGGATAGAGGGAACATACCTCAATATCAAAGAAGCCATCTATGAGAAGCCCACAGCGAATATCATTCTCAATGGGGAAATGCTGAGAGCTTTTCCCTTGAGATCAGGAACACGACAAGGATGCCCACTCTTGCCACATTGTTCAACATAGTACTAGAAGTCCTAGCATCAGCAATCAGACAACAAAAAGAAATAATAGGTATTCAAATCAGTAAAGAAGAAGTCAAACTCTCTCTCTTTGCAGATGACATGATACTTTATGTGGAAAACCCCAAAGATTCCACCCTGAAATTACTAGAACTCATACAGCAATTAAGTAATGTTGCAGGATACAAAATCTATGCACAGAAATCAGTTGCTTTTCTATATACTAACAATGTAACTGTAGAAAGAGAAATTAGAAAATTTTTGCCATTTACAATAGCACCAAAAACTATAAGATACCTAGGAATAAACCTAACCAAAGAGGTAAAGGATCTATACTCTAGAAACTACAGAACACTTTTGAAAGAAGTTGAAGAAGACACTAGAAGATGGAAAAATATTCCATGCTCATGGATTGGAAGAATAAACATTGTTAAAATGTCTATGCGTCCAGAGTAATCTATACACTCAAAGTCATCCCAATCAAAATACCAATGGCATTTTTCAAAGAGCTGGAACAAGCAATCCTAAAATTTGTATGGAACCAGAAAAGACCCTGAATCGCCATGGAGATGTTGAAAAAGAAAAATAAAGCTGGGGGCATCACGTTGCCTGATTTGAAGCTATACTACAAAGCTGTGATCACCAAGACAGACACATAGATCAATGGGACAGAATAAAGAGCACGGAAATGGACCCTCAACTCTATGGTCAACTAATCCTCGACAAAGCAGGAAAAAATATCCAATGGAAAAAAGACAGTCTCTTCAATTAATGACGCTGGGAAAGTTGGACAGCTATATACAGAAGAATGACACTTGACCATTTTCTTACACCATACACGAAAATAAACTCCAAATGGATGAAAGACCTCAATGTGAGACAAGAATCCATCAAAATCCTAGAGGAGAACATAGGCAGTAACCTCTTTGACATTGGCCACAGCAACTTCTTTCAAGGTATGTCTCCAAAGGCAAGGGAAACAAAAGCAAAAATGAACTTTTGGGACTTCATCAAGATAAAAAGCTTCTGCCCAGCAAAGCAAACCGTCAACAAAATAAAAGTCAACCTATGGAATGGGTGAAGATATTTGCAAATGACATTACAGATAAAGGGTTAGTATCCAAGATCTATAAAGAACTTCTCAAACTCAGTGCCCAAAAAGCAAATAATCAGGTCAAAGAATGGGCAGAAAACACAAAGAGACACTTTTCCAAAGAAGACATACAAATGGCTAACAGGCACATGAAAAAAATGTTCAATATGACTAGCCATCAGGGAAATTCAAATCAAAACCAATTTAAGATACCACCTTACACCAGTTAGAATGGCAAAAATTGACAAGGCAGGAAACAACAAATGTTGGAGAGGATGTGGAGAAAGGGGAACCCTCTTACACTGTTGGTGGGAATGCAAGTTGGTACAGCCCCTTTGGAATACAGTATGGAGGTTCCTCAAGATGTTAAAAATAGAGCTACCCTATGACCCAGCAATTGCACTACTGGGTATTTACCCCAAAGATACAGATGTAGTGAAAAGAAGGGGCACATGCACCCCAATGTTCATAGCAGCATTGTCCGCAATAGCCAAACTGTGGAAGGAGCCGAGATGCCCTTCAACAGATGAATGGATAAAGAAGATGTGGTTCCTATGTACAATGGAATATTACTCAGCCATCAGAAAGGATGAATACCCACCATTTGCATCAACATGGATGGAACAGGAGTGGCTTATGCTGAGTGAAATAAGTCAAGCAGAGAGAGACAACTATCCTGTTTTCACTTATATGTTGAACAGAAGGAATAGCATGGAGGACATTAGAAGGAAGGGAAAAATGAAGGGGGGGAGCTAAGGGGGGAGAGGAACCGTAAGAGACTATGGACTCGGGGAAAGAAACTGAGGGTTTCAGAGGGGATGGGGATATGGGATGGGTTAACCCAATGTGGGTAGTAAGGAGGGCATGTATTGCAATGAGCACTGGGTGTTATACGCAAGTAATGAATCATGGAACACTACATCAAAGACTATTGAAGGACTGTATGGTGACCAACATAACATAAAAAAAATTAAAAAATATAGTTTCCAGGTCGCCTGCGTGGCTCAGTCAGTTAAGTGGCTATCTTCGGCTTGGGTCATGATCTCAGGGTCCTGGGATTAGCTCCTGCGTTGAACTCCCTGTTCAACGGAGAGTCTGCCTCTCTCTCACACTCTATGCGCACGCTCGCACTCTGTCTGCTTCTCTTTCTCAAATAAATAAATAAAATCTTAAAAAAATATATAGACTCCAGAGCTCCATTTGAGAATTAGTAAATTAGAATCTTTAAAGGAATCTGCATTTTGATAGGCTTCTTGTGTATCAGTGGCTTTTGGCATAGTGCCTCTCACGCTCTACTGTCATCTGAATTACCTAAGGATCTTGGTAAGTTACAAATTTGGTTGCAGCATGCCTAGGTGGGAAATTCTCCATTTGTAACAAGTTATCAAGTGATGCTGATATTTCTTGTTCATGGACCACATTTTGAATGGGAAAGATTCAGAATGGCAGAGTTCAAGGTGTGGTCCCAGACCAGCAGCATCAGCACCGCTGGGAACTTGTTAGAAACACAACTTTTGAGCCCCACTCCAGACCTATTGAATCAGAAACTCTGAAACATATGAAAATTTGAGAACACATTAAAATTTGGGAAAGAATTTTTATTGAAAAGCCCTTGCCTGAGCCTGCCAGATAATCTGATTTGGTTACCTCTGGTTGAGGCCCGGATGTTTTTTAAGTTCCCTAGTTAATTCCAATGTGCATTCAGTATCGCAAATGATAGTTTGAGAATGTTGTCCTAAGGTGACACCTGTATTCTTAGCAGGACCTAAATCTCTTGCTGGTGACATCCTCTTTCCACCCTTTCTGTGGTTCCTAAACACCAGCACTTCAGAATGCTGACCTGTGCTGGGATGTTACCTAAGAATCTCACCACCACTCCCTCCGCCACTTGCCAACAAGCTCCAACACACACACACACACACACACACACACACACACACACACACACAGAGAGTGGGAAGGAAGGAATCATGTCACTTAGGGAGATTTTTAAGGATTCAGATTCCCAGCCTGAGTTAAGGTAAAGAAATTTGGACTTTCTTTAAAGTTGGTTTCACTCATATGTGGAATATAAGGCATAGTGCAAAGGATCATTGGGGAAGGGAGGGAAAACTGAACGGGACGAAATCAGAGAGGGAGACAAACCATGAGAGACTCTGGACTCCGGGAAACAAACTGAGGGTTGCAAAATGGAGGGGGCTGGGGGGCTGGGGTAACTGGGTGATGGGCATTAAAGAGGGCCCATGATATGATGAGCACTGGGCGTTATACACAACTAATGAATCATTGAGCACTACATCAAAAACTGATGGTGTACTATATGTTGGCTAATTCAACTTAATAAAAAACCAATAAATAAAAGATTGTGTGACTGTATTAATGTCGTACAATTAGATTTCTAGACAAAGTGTACAGCCCCAAATGAAAACTTAATTAGAAAGATAAAATGGTCAGTTATTAAGTTGATATAATAATGATAGATGTGCATGCATCTGACATGGGAGCTTCAAAATACATGAAACAAAATTTGGGAGAACTGAGGGGAGAAATAGACAAATCTATAGTCAGTTGGAGATTTTTATCATTCTTCTCACTAATTGGTAGAACAACTGGATGAAAATTACTAGCTAAAAAGAAGATTTGACCTGATTGATAGTTCATGAAATTTATACCCAACACTTCAAAAAGTCACCTTTTTTTTTCAAGTGCATATGGAATGTTTTCCAAGATAGACGGCATGCCTGGGGTATGAAATAAGACTCAATCAATTTCAAAAGACTGAACTTACAGAGTATGTTCTCTGACCATAGCAACCTAGAAATTAGTAACAATATGATCTGTAGAAAAGCCCTAAATATTTAAAAATTAAACATTATAATTCTGAATGACCCATGGAGAGGTCAAAGAGAGAACAAAAGTGAAAACTGAAAATTATACAACCACTTGGGAAAACTTTTTGGTGGTTCTTATATTACACATATACTATTCTATAACCCAGTAATTCCAATTCTAAGGTTTTGTCCTAGAGAAATGTAAATATTTCTCTATAAAACAAGATGTACGAGAATGTTCATAGCAGCTTTATTTGTGATAAACCCAAACTGGAAACAACCCAAATGTTCATCAACCCGAGACAGGAGAAAAAATAATTTAGTATATTCATACCATGAATACTACTCAGCAATTAAAAAGAATGAACTACTGATACATATAACAAATGAGAGAATCTAAAAAACATTATGTAAGCTTTAAAAAGTCAAGCACAAAAGAGTATTATTTATTTTTCTATGCACATGACGTTGAACAACGGACAAAATTAACCTATGGCGATAGAAATCAGAACAGTAGTTCCCTATTGCGGAATGAACAGAAGGGGTGACAGGGGTATTTTCTGTGATGATAGATATGCAAATGCTATCAGCTTGGGAAAGCAACTTCCCAAAGCGGCTACTGCCCAATTCCAGACTGTTTCTCCCTATTTACAAGGACACTCTCATACTTGCCCTATAAAAAAAGAAGAGTAATGTGGGGGGCGGGTCCTACCAAAAATGGTGCATCAAAATAGCTGACAATTTACAGCCTAGAGTAAAAAGATGATTTGCATCAGTGAGATTCTTCCTTTTAGGGAGATGAAATAGGGAGTACCAAAAGGTAGTTGGCCATTTAGCAGCAGGAGCAGTTGCGGGAAGAGTGTCAACAAGTGACTGTCAAAAAGTGCAAGCTCAAGCCATGTATAAGAGAAGCAAAGGAAGAGCTGGAAAAATGAGAATGGGTCAATGTGCAGAGAGAAGGGAGACTTCAGAAGAGGGAAAGTAAGAGTAGTCAGGCTCCAGTACTGTCTTCGGTTTTTTGCTTGGGGGAGGGGGTGGATGGAGGACTTCCAAATTAACTTTCAGATCCCATAAATTATTTCTATCATTCTTCCACTATCCTATTCCTTTGGACATTTTCTTTTAAGTTAAATGAGTGGATTTTTGTTCCTTACTCTTTGTAAGCCTTTAGAATGCTATGGTAGCTATTGTTTGGGGCTTCTGGAAAAGCTTCCCTCCACCCTGACCTTGTAGTAATAGTCTGATCCCTGGCCACGGGTAAAAAAGGCGGACATATCCAATAGGCTTTTGGAAATATAAGGTTGAAACTGAAGTGACAGTGTGGGCTGGAAAGAGATCATCATCATATAGATAAAAACAAGGAAGTATTTTTTTTTCTATTTTAACTTATTTTAATTCCAGTTAGTTAATATACAGTGTTATCTTAGTTTCAGGTATATCACATGGTGATTCAGTACATCAATCTGTGTTCATCAGGACAAGTGCATTCCTTTTTTTGTTTGTTTTTTAAAGATTTTATTTATTTATTTGACAGAGAGAGAGACAGCCAGGGAGAGAGGGAACACAGAGGGAGAGGAAGAAGCAGGCTCCCAGCAGAGCAGGGAGCCCGATGCAGGGCTCGATCCCAGGACCCTGGGAGCAGGCCCTGGGCTGAAGGCAGACGCTTAATGACTGAGCCACCCAGGCGCCCCGACATCCCTCAATTCTCATCCCCTATTTAACCCTTCCCCCTAACCACCTCTCCTCTGGTAACCATTAGTTTGTTCTCTATAATTAAGAGTCTGTTTCTTGATTTCTCTTTTTCTTTCTTTCTCATTTTCCCCCTTTGCTTGTTTGTTTTATTTCTTAAATTCCACATGAGTGAATCATATGGTATTTGTTTTTCTCTGACCTGACTTATTTCCTTTAGCATATACACTCTAGCTACTTCCATGTCATTGCAAATGGCAAGATTCATTCTTTTATGGCTGAATAATATTCCACTGTATATATACCACCTCTTCTTTATCCATTTATCAGTCAATGGACACTTGGGCTGCTTCCATGTCTTAACTATTGTAAATAATGCCGCTATAAATACAGGGGCACATGTATCCCTTTGATTTAGTGTTCTTGTATTCTTTGGATAAATACCCAGTAATGTATTGCTGGACCATAAGGTAGTTCTGTTTTTAACTTTTTTAGGGACCTCCATACTGTTTTCTACAGTGGCTTCACCAGTTTGTATTCCCACCAACAGTGCAAGAGGGTGTTTCTCATGGTTCCAGTAGGGAGAGAAGGAAGAAGCAGGAAGTGGGGTGGTTGGAGGGGCCCCCCCACTGTGGCTTCTGCCACTGCTGCCCCCATGGCCTCTGTGCTCCTATTGTGGGAAAGGAGGTGTGAGTCCCAGCTGGAGCAGGTAGCGGTGCTGCTGAGGGAGGGTCTGTGGTGGGAAGGCAATGGCAGATATAGATAAACTCAACATGGACAGCATCATCCAAGCGTTGCTGGAGGTGAGAGGGTCCAAGCCTGGTAAGAATGTCCAGCTACAGGAGAATGAAATCTGAGGACTGTGCTTAAAGTCCCAAGAGATCTTTCTCAGTCAGCCTATCCTTCTAGAACTTGAAGCACTACTCAAAATATGTGATGATATCCATGGGCAACACTATGACTTGCTTCCACTTTTCAAGTGTGGTGGTTTCTCACCAGAAAGCAACTACCTGTTTCTTGGAGACTATGTGGACAGGGGGAAGCAGTCATTGGAGACTGTCTCTCACGGGCTTACAAAATCAAATATCCCGAGAATTTTTTTCTTCTCGGAGGAAACCATGAATGTGCCAGCATCAATAGAATTTATGGATTATGATGAATGTAAAAGAAGATATAACATTAAACTATGGAAAACTTTCACAGACTGCTTTAACTATTTACTGATGGCAGCCATCTTGGATGAGAAGATATTCTGCTGTCATGGAGGTTTATCACCAGATCTTCAATCTATGGAGCAGATTTGGGGAATTATGAGACAAATTAATGTACCAGATCAAGGTCTTCTTTGTGATCTCTTGTGGTCTGACCTTGATAAAGATGTCTTAGGCTGGGGTGAAAATGACAGAGGCGTGTCCTTCACATTTAGTGTAGAAGTGGTTGCAAAATTTCTCCATAAGCAGGATTTGGATCTTATATGTAGAGCCCATGAGGTGGTTGAAGATGGATATGAATTTTTTTGCGAAGAGGCAGTTGGTCACTCTGTTTTCCGCACCCAGCTATTGTGGAGAGTTTGACAATGCAGGTGCCATGAGGAGTATGGATGAAACTCTAATACGTTTTTTTCAGATTTTAAAGCCTGCAGAGAAAAAGAAGCTGAATGCCATGAGACCTGTAACACCTCCAAGGAGTATGATCGCAAAGCAAGCAAAGAAATAGATGTCATTTTGACACTGCCTAGTTGGGACTTGTAACATAGAGTATATAACCTTCATTTTTAAAACCGTAATGTGTATTGGTGAGCTTGCTCAAACAGTGTATTTATGAGGCTTCCCTTCCATTTTTTGAGTTAATGAAGAGCATTTGCTGGTTATAACAGCAAATGAAAGACTCTCCACTACCAAGAAAAAATGTTTTGTTTTTTAAATTCTGCAGTCCTTTTGCAAACAACTTTAATGACAGTGTTCAAGCTGTACACCCCAGAACAGTTTATCCTAAGGGGTAAATACACACTTGATCTTTTTAAAATTCAGTTCAACCCATGAATAATGTAAATGCTCTTTTTCTTTAGGATATGAAGAGAGCCCTAGGGTGCTCAATCTGTACACGTTATTGTCATAAAATACATACTGTTGATACAAACCACTGTGAACATTTTGAAAAAAAAATTTGTTTCAAAGGAATTACTTTTTTTCTCTCATTGTCTTGTCAGTTACAAACTAGTTTTTATAGCTATCAATATCAGGGTTAACTCAACATTGCCAGCATCACTGGTATGATGTATATTTAATTACACTTTCCCCTACTGTATACTCAAAATGACAATTAAAGCCATTATTTAAAAAAAAATAGTGCAAGAAGGTTCCTATTCCTCCACATCCTCACTCAACATCTGTTGTTTCTTGTACTGTTGATTTTAGCCATTCTGACAGGTGCGAGCTGATATCTCATTGTAGTTTTGATTTGCATTTCTCTGATAATGTGATGATGAACATCTTTTCCTTTTTTCCTCTTTTTTTCCAAATTTTTATTTAAATTCTACTTATTTAACATATAATGTAATATTAATTTCAGGAATAGAATTTAGTGATTCATCATTTACATATACCACCTAGTGATGAGCATCTTTTCATGTGTCTGTCAGCCATCTGGATGTCTTCTTTGGAAAAATGTCTGTTCATGTCTTCTGCTCATTTCTTAATTGGATTATTTATTTTTGGGGTGTTGTGTTTTATAAGTTCTTTTTATATCTTGAATACTAACCCTTTATTGGATATGTCATTTGCAAATATCTTCTCCCATTCAGTAGGTTGACCTTTAGTTTTGTCAACTGTTTCCTTCACTGTGCAGAAGCTTTATACTTTGATATAGTCTCAATGGTTTATTTTTGCTTTTGTTTCCCTCTCTGGAGACATATCTAGTAAGAAGGTGCTACAGCCTGTGTCGAAGAAGTTGCGGCTTGTGTTCTCCTCTAGGATTTTGATGGTTTCTTGTCTCACATTTAGGTTTAATCCATTTTGAATTTAATCCATTTTGAATTTATTTTGTGTATGGTGTAGGGAAGTGGTCCAGTTTCATTCTTTTGCATATTGCTGTCCAGTTTTCTCAGCACCATTTGTTGAAGAAACTGTCTTTTTAGGGACACCTGGGTGGCTTAGTCAGTTAAGCGTCTGCCTTTAGCTCAGGTCATGATCCCAGGAGGGTCCTGGGATCGAGCCCCATATCAGGCTCCCTCTCAGCGGGGAGCATGCTTCTCCCTCTCCCTCTACTACTCCCCATGCTTGTGCTCTCTCTCTCTCTGTCAAATAAATAAATAAAATCTTTAAAAAAATACAAAAAACTGTCTTTTTTCCATTGGATATTCTTTTCTGCTTTGTCAAAGATTAATTGACCATATAATTGTGGATTTATTCCTGATTTTCTATTCTGTTCTACTGATCTATGTGTCTGTGTTTTTGTGCCAGTACCATACTGTTTTGACTACTACAGCTTCGTAAAACAGCTTGAAAGTGGAATTGGGGTGCCTCCAACTTTGCTTTTTCAGCATTGCTTTGTTTATTCAGGATCTTCTGTGGTTCCATACAAATTTTAGGATTGTTTGTTCTAGTTTTCTGAACAATGCTGCTGGTATTTTGATAGGGATTGAGTTAAATGAATAGATTGCTTTGGGTAGTATAGACATTTTAACAATATTTGTTCTTCCAAAGGGAAGTAATTTTTATAGAAAACTTTCAATATATTAGGTACTGTGTTTGGCACTATATATTTTAATACCAATTAATTCTGATACATCCAGGGATGATGATGATTATTATTTTTTAAAGATTTTGTTTATTTATTTGACAGCCAGTGAGAGAGAGAACACAAGCAGGGGAAGTGGGAGAGGAAGAAGCAGGCTTCCAGGCGAGCATGGAGCCCCATGTGGGCCTCGATCCCAGGGACCTGGGATCAGGCCCTGAGCCAAGGCAGACGCTTAAGGACTGAGCCACCCAGGCGCTCCACATCCACGGATTATCGTCTCTATTGCCAGATGAAGGAACTGAGGCTTAGAGAGTTTAAAGTGGCTTAGCCATAGTCAAACAGTAGGTAGGGGTCAAAGGGATCAGTCTACAAGGCCCATGCTCCTCCAACCACCCTGGGCAGCCTCCCAGTTTATGCGAGGCCAGGAGGTTTATCTTCTAGGAAGATATTCATGATGAGATCAAGGCTTGGAATTCTGGGGCACACCAGCTCCCCAGAAGAGGAGCTAGAGACAGAAAAAGGAAAGTCAGAGAAGTTTAAGACCCAGTTACCACGGTGCTATGGAAGATAGTGTCCTTGAGGGCTTTGAAATGCAAAAAGTGGCCAGTCATCAAATGATTGAAAACCATCAGGAAGGATGAGGAGTGAATTGGATTTGGTAATTTAGAAGCTCAAGCCTGACCTTGGTGAAGACCGATTTTGCTTGTGCTGAAAGTAGAAGCCAAGTTTTAACGAGCACACAGTTCATAAGAATTGAAGGAGCGAGGAGTGTGAGTAGATTGTATTGAGTAGGTACTGTGAAAGGAAGGGAAGGAGCCAATAGTGATGATAAATCTCACAGTTTGGAGTTCCAAGGAGAAGCAGACATGCGGGATTAGCAGTGGCTAGAGGTGCCTTTTGAAATAGGAACTAAAGGGGTAAGTAACGAGTCATAATGGGTATGTCTGTGCATGTGTGAGTAATCTAGGCAATTTATATATTTGAGAAGAGAGATCACTCTACAAAAGTAAAAATAACAGGATCTCTGTATTGGAAATTCTGTTTAAAATTCCTGAGAGTGCTTTACAAGCTAATTTGTTATTTCTACTTTAGAGATTGGGAACTTCAGGCTCATAACTTGATCAAAATCAAACTGCAGAGACCAACTCATGACTGCGCAGTTCTAAGTCCAGGCTTGGGTTGAAGTCAGCCGTGAGTAACCCGACGTCGCCCGGGGCAGACGGCAGAGGACAGGGCTGGAACTACACTTCCCAGTGTGCCAGGCGGGGCGGGGCGCGGGCGGGGAGGGCGCACGCTCCTTCCCAGAAGCAAAAGCGGAAACAAAAGAGTCTCGCCGGCGTCGCCGCCCGCACACTCGCGCACACTCGCGCTCCGGCGCACACGGAACAGGCACCGGCGCCCGGAGCGAGCCAGCAAGCAGCGAGCAGCGAGCCGGGGGCCCCCGGGCTGAGCCAGCAGAGCAGCCGGCGAGTCGAGCCCGCGACGACCCTACGCCCCCGCGCCCCGTAGCTGCCCCCAGCCGGCCGGTGTCCCCGCCGCCCTCCCTGACCCATGGCGCTGAAGAGGATTCAGAAAGTGAGTGCCCGGGCCAGGCCTGGGGCGACGGGGCGCGCTTCGGCTCCCTGCCCACACTGACCCTGGCGATGGTCCCGAAAGACGCGCCGGGAGGGCACGGGATGGGAGGGTGCGCGGGGATCAGGGGGACAGAGATGCCGGCGGGGCCAGCGGGCATTGGACAGGTGAGGTGGGAGCAGGGGCAGGTCCCGGGTGACTTGGAGGCGGGGGCCCCGCTGCGCGCTCGCGCCGGTGCTGCGCCGGAGTCCCTGGGTGGAGATCCTTCTCGGGCTCCAGACCTTCTCCAAATCTGTGCTTTACCGTCACGACTGGATTTTGCCCGACGCTGGTCTAGTTTTGGCCCCTGTCATGCTGTGTTTGCTCCACGCCCGTTCTTTTATGTTCTTGCTTCCTCGGGCTCTCTGAGAGGGCAAGGAAGGTGTGGTGGGCCTGCAGCCTTTCTCCTCGATGCTGTGGGTTTGTTCTTTATCTCCTCTGCGGTTGGCTCCTGCTCAGATCCCTGAACAGGCTGGAAAAGCCCATTTGGGGCCCAGAAGCCAGGAGAAGCCTCTTGCCTCTTCTATTTTGGTGCCTCTTCTGCTGCCACTTCAGGTCACATAGCTGTAGTGAAAACATAGTTGCTGATACACAGCAAGATGACCTCCTGGCTGTGATTCATCGTGAGTCAAGCCAAACAGGTTTTTTTCCCCCTCATGATAAACTTACACGTAAAGTTCGGGACACAACAGAAACTGCCACAATATAAGTTGTTTGATGCTTTGACACATGAGTATAGAATGAAGTAATGTATACATTCATTTAACAAATATTTATCCATCCCAACTCTGTGAGGAATTGCCTTCTCTTGCATAATACTGTATTTATTGCTACTGTTTCAGATGTGAACATCTTACAAAATTGGGGTTGGGGCATTTTTTTGTTCACTTTTATTTCTTGTTGGGTTATGGGTCTGTTCACTGACACAGGTTTTAAAAAGGTTTACAGTTATATGGAGAACATTCAGAATTTATTTTTAAATGGGGAGCGTTTCAGCAAGTTAAGCCAACAACAGAGTGTCTTGTAAATAATTTTAGAAGAAGTCAATGCTACAGAAAAATTTTATTAACTTTTTAAGGCATGAAGTGATGGAGATATATATACATTGTGTTCTTAGTCACAGCTGGTGACATCTTCTGGTACAGAGGACAGCAACTTTCAGGTCCAGCCTTTTTTGTTGTTGCTGTTCAAATGCTGAATCTGTAGAATACTGTTTTTTTGTGTGGGTGTGCCATTTGAGGGTCTTCTCTCTATAAAACATAAAGCTAACAATCCGCAATTATTGATTCATGTTTTCTGATTTGAAGATAATGCAGTTACACATTCAAAATTACCCTAATTTCAAAGCCCTAATCGTCATCTTTGTCATGACTTGTGTGCTTATTAATAATATGTAATATTGGCTTACATTTGAATTAAGCAGCACATCTGTTCCAAGGAAGTTTTAAAATTCCATTTCCTTTTTTCCTGCTTATGAGAAATCTTCGCAAGACTTTGCATATACAGTAGATTTTAAATAATGTGGAATTTGTCCACAGTAAGTAGAGTTTCAACGAAAATGGACACTATTTGTAAATACCTTACTGGGCAATTGTCAGTCACCATGCTGAATATTTATAATATGGAATACACCCAAATCATTTTTTTGTTAGCTATTAGTTATTGTTAGTTTATAACAGTGTTGTTTGGTAAAAAAAAATCACATAGAATTGATGTTAGGCCTGTAACAAATTGATATTTTGGAGAATAAATTGGGGATCACAAAACATCCCATCTCTGTGTGCCAATCTTTGGCTTTCCTTTCCTGTTATCAGAAAAGTTGACTTGCACAAATCTCCTTTCCACTAATCACATGTTCATATCATTCCCTCGAACTTTAAGGGGTGTTAATTTTGAGTCTCCACTTTTCCTACTGTTTACGCCTCCTTCCTACTGTTTACGCCAGTTCCAAGTAAGGTGTGCTGTTTGACTTATGAACAGTTACAAAGCCTTCTTTGATATCATTGGTATATAAATTCTTACTTGAATCTTTTATGTTCCAACAAAAGAAGATACATATTAACTTTTGGCCTTTCTTTTGAAGTGTACTGAAATAACACTGTCAGATACCTTCCAGCTCATTGGGTTGTACTTCTCCTGTACCTAAAGTGTCTTAGAGCTGTGCAGAACCTCAGAGAACTGCAGTTTGGATTTGAGTGAAGGGCACGGGCTGGAGCCAGCGTCTAGGGTAGTGTAACAGAAATATTTGTGGGACATTTTCACACTGTCCCCACTGCTGTAAATGGAAAGATGTGGAATCCCGCAGATGGGCTGGGGTGGAAAAGAAGGTTGAGAACCACTGATGTTCTAGTCTATTATTATTCAAAGAAGGAACCTGGGGCCTGAAGTGAAGGAGCACTTTGTCCAAGTTAATCTCTGAAGAAGTGACTTCGCATATTTGAGAATGTTAAAAAAAGTTCATGACTTCACATTTTTTCACCTCATGTGAAAAGATTAAAGACGGTTGAATTAAAATTGTATGTATATGCAAAGTATGTAGATATCAATGCTTAATATATATTTTTATACTAGAGTATGCTAAATGATTTCATACTCTTATTTAGACATCCAGTGCCAGTTTTGCATTTCAGCTCATAAATTTACACACCCATGCCCTATTTTTAGATACAGTGGAAGATGTTATCACAGTCACCTAAATCACTAAAGGAAAAAAGTTTGAACAAAGTCTGAGGAAAGACACCTAAAATATGTTTGAAAAAGAGGATAGTTTTTCAGCTGGGCATCTGTTATCTTCTAGAATTATTTCTAAGCATTTTTTGAAATGCTTTTGAAAACCTAAGGAAAAAAAAGGAGATCCTATATAGTCATTGTTATCATCTTAGTATATTTCCTTCTAGACTTTTTAAATTTGATAAACTGAAGTAATGATCATCATAGTAACATGATATGATAGGCTTTATTGCTTTTTTGGTCTTTTGAAAGGTGAAACAAAATAGTTTTGTTTTACAAATATAGCAACACAGGTAACTACTCCTTAGTGTACAGTTCTGTCCTCAAAATGGAATATTTGCTTTTTTAATAAGCAATTTAACTTAAAAATATATATATAAACAGATTATAGCACAATTTTATAAATGTTTTGAGCTGCTGAATTTTTTGATTTGTACAATTCTGCATTAAACTCTTTACATCAGTCTAGAAAACCTTTGGGATACTTAAAAAAAACAACCCAGCCCTCTGTGGATGGAGCATCAAAGAGAAGAAGATCTGGTTTTATTTTTGGCTCTGTGACTTACTAGCTTGTTTCCCTATCCATACAATGATACTGTACTAAGTACAACCAGCATATATAATGTATAACGGTTACTCTGTGATAGATGCTATGCTGGATATTTGACATACATTAATTGATTTAGTCAGTGGGCCCAAGAGGTAGAAATGATTGTTATCCCCATTTTACAGATGATGAAACTGAGGCACAGAAATGTTGAGTAATGTACCAGAATCACGTATCTAGTAAGTGACAGTGCTAGGATTTAAACCAGACAGATGGCTTCAGTGTCCATGCTATTAACCATTTAGTACATGGCTTTTCTTATCCAAATGGACTCATATCTGTTGTATTTAAATTGATAGACATAGAGAGTTAAATGAGTTTATGGATGTAAGTGCTTTGCAAACTGGACTGTTGTATACACATGTAAAGTGGCATTATAATTAAGACTTTGGCATATTTAATCATGCATCACTCAGTGTGTTGATTGTGCATTGTAAACCTCTGCTCTGAAGTAATGTACATTGGATCATTAAACATGGTAAATGAATAATATAACTTTGTTTATTTTTGTTCCGTCACTTAAAATTTTTCTCCTCCAAAAGGATTTAGAAAAATTGATTGTAATTTACAAATGTTCTGTCAAAAGTATCATTTCATTGTGAAGTTTTCATTTGAGAAAACTTTTTATCAATTGATATAGCTATCTAGTTCCTTTAGTGGCTTTGAATAGCAGTCGACTGTTCAGATTGCACAGATATGTTAGGAAGACTTGCAGATTACAGGATTAAATCTAAGGTTCCAGATTCTTTCAGTAAAAAAAGGATAAAAGTTCAACAAAATTTCTTTAAAGGAAGAACACAGTATTTATGCTTCATGGTAGATAAATGGTTTGCCTTGAGATGAAAGGAAGAGAGTGTTCTTTTTCTAAAAAGCCACCATGTGAATTTTTCTGCTTTTAAATTTTTGTAATTAAGCTCAATATTCTTTTACCCCAGGTATCATGTATTTTTCCTTCTTCATCACAACAGAGGTGTAAAAAAAGAAGATAACCTATTGTTAACAAGTTCTGAGGTTCCTTCTCTGTGGAAATAAATAGCATAGATCTAAATAAGGCTGTTTATGCCTATTTTAGGAAGCCAAACACATATTATAAAAACCAATTTAGCAGGATGTGGGATTGCCCCCAGTAAAGCAGAGTAGCATCCTTACTTGCTTTAGTTCCCTGAAATACACATAGAAAACATATTTAATGAGTGCCACTAATCAAAATAATGAGCCTGATACTCTCCACTAAACTGAATTAGTGGTTGTCTATAATGTATTGGCTTGCTTCCCTTCCCCACTTCTTTTTAACAGTGGATGAACTGATATTATGTTTAATTAAAAACAGGTATTGAGATACTTGTCCTCTCTCCTCTTAACCCTATGATGCTGGAATAAAAGGTGCTCTAGTATATAATCCAAATTTTTAGGGGATTGGATGGATCCTTAGACCACCTCAGAACATCTGAAGGCAAAACGGCTTCTGTTTCTAGCCTGTCTTGGTCAAGATGACCTCTGAAAAGCTGAGGTTTTTCAGCATTTGATTGGTTCTGGGATGAATCTGTGAAAGAAAGTTCAGTTACACACATTAGACAGTATTAGAGGCTGCTGTGTTCCAGGAGTTGTCCTTAGTAGGGGAGGAAGCTGCCATCCTGAAGCTGACTGTTCAGTGCTCCCCATCCTCTTTCTGGATGTTTCCTCCACTTCTCTGTATTCATATTATTCTGGGTTTTTTTGTGGCTCTTCTCCTTCAGTGATACCACATTGCTTATTAGATGCCTAGTCTCCTTTCAGATTTATGAAAGCCTTTCCAACAGGGATGAGGTTAGGGTGTTGCTTCCTTCACCTTAAACTTCCTTAGTAGTATAAATAATCTGGTGATTCTCAGTCCAGGTGACCACCCTCCTTATGTGAGCAGAACTTGGATTTCTTTAGAGGGAACCAAACAGAACTGATGACCTGGGCTCATTGTTCTTCTCTAAACCAGTAAAACTCTGGCCTGTGTTTATGTTTCCCTCAAAAATAATTCCTAATTTCCCTTTTGATTCTTCTTCAACTCTTGAGTTATTTAGAAGATTTTATTTATTCTCGCAGTATTTGTGATTTACAGATAGCTTTCTGTTATTGATTTCTAAGTTAATTTTCCATTGTGAACCAAGAACTTGTTATTTGACTCCTCTTAAGTTTTTGGAACATGTTTTATGGCCCAAAATATGGTCTGTATTTTTTACTTACATAATAATGATGCCATTCAGGTGTTCAACATAGCTTGTGAATGAAAATGTTTAATAATTTCTAGCCTTCTATTTGCCAGTTTCTGGTTGGTGTCCGTAAAGCCTAGGTTATTTCTGAAGAATGAATGCCAAACTAAGGCTTACACGTTCCCAGTGTCTTCTTGGACTTTTATAAGTTTCCAGAGCAGGGGTGATGAAACCAGTTTAGTGGGTCACGAACAGCATTTTAAAAAAAAGGGAATACAAAATATTAATGCTTTAGGTGTAGTAAGGGTGATAATTGTTTCATGAAACTTTTTATTGTATCTTTGTGTCCCTGTGCCTTTGTATATGTGTACTAGGTTGTGATGGGATGAATCTGTGAAAGAAGGAGACTAGGTATCTATCATGTTTTTCTTGTTATGAATTGCTGTAAGGAAAGTTTGAAAACCATAGCATAAGATCCTTAGATAAAATCAGTATTATCAAAAATACATGCCAGACATCCATATGTATACACATATATATGTATACACACATATATATAAATACATGTATGTGTTTATATATATAGAGAGAGAGACTAAGTGAACGTATATACACGTACAAACACACATACCCATATATAT
>NW_024426885.1:65292174-65350474 GCF_017311325.1 Ursus maritimus | reverse complement strand
TATATATATATATATATATATATATACACACACACATAGAATGTCAGATGTTGTAGCCTCGGAAACAGTTCTGTTTGATATGAACTTCAGTGCTCATCGTTTTCTACTAAAAGTTGTAGCATTTTGTAGTCACTGATTTACAACCACAATATTCAAGAATAGTGCTGGGTGATACAAAGATTATTTGATTTATTACACAGATGCTTATTAAGTGCCTACTATATACCAGTTATTTGGAATAGAAGTGTAAGAAGTAATATTTAATAACAAATATTTGGTAAATATGAAAGGTGTGTTTGTCTTTTAAGTAGGTTTTAAGAAATAGGCTGCTAGCTTTTTATCATATCGTCTTTTTTCCTGGAGCATCATCTTTCTTGATTACTATGAAGTAAATAGTAACTTTTGATAATGTAGCATTGAAAATGCTCTGTGTTGTATGTTCCATTATGTGTCAGAATTCTATTATATATTTTGAAAAGTTGTGTGTAATTTCCTATCATGTTTTTCTTGCCTCTCAGTATCTGAACACAAACACTCGTCCTCAAAGCTTATGGAGTAGTGTTTATTTCTAACCTTTTATAAAATATAAGCTCCTGGGAAAAGATAAAAAGAACCCCTTTTTCCCTTACTCCTCACGCTTTTGTTTCTCTTGAGCACGGCTGAAACTGTGCAAATGGCCTGAATTCAAGTACTGGAGCATTGTTGGCTCCAATGTTGATTCAGAATAATGAGCTGTAGTTACTACAGCCTTGACGTGAGTATTGTCTTCGGTGGGGAGAGTGCTGAAGTGGAAGTCAGATGGTCTGAGCCTTTGTTCTAGCTTTGGCTTCATGACCTTGGCCAAGAAACTCATAGTCTTTATGTTCTTTATCTAGAAATGTTATGCATTGAACTAGATAATTTCTATTGTCCTTGCTGATTTATAATTTGAGGCACACCTAAATAATGTTATTTGCTGTTTGTTTTGTTCAACTAACAGTAAAAATGGTCACAAAAACAAATATTGAGCATGGCACAGTGATCTGCTGCTGTATGAAACTTGAGTTAAAATTCTGTTAATTTGAGATGTCAGAATTGAAATAAATGTTGGCATCTTAACGTATAAGATTAATGAATCTTTTAAGATGTCTTACTCTTTGATTAAAAAGCAGTTATTTGTGATACAAATAAGATATATTTCTGTTTTTGTACCAGTATCATAACAAGCTTTTCTAATTCCATTTAGCTTTCATCTGTTTCACAGGTATCTTTATACTTTAAAGATAGTTTTATCTGCATATTTAGAAAACTGCCTTATACAGCTACCTTACATGTAGTAGTTTTTTTGGATTCTAGTTAATGCATTAATGGAGGACCTTCTGTATGTAAGGCATATACAAAATGAAATAACAAGAAATATGGAAAAGTGACGTATAACCAGCATTATCTAAGAAATTTAAAACTATTAAGGGTAAGAAAAGTACCGTTAAAGATTAGGTAGACTTAGGAAAGTACTGTAAGGAAAATATAACATACTTGAGCAGAAAGAGAGTCGAAAGTAGGAGAGGCCAAATTTATTTAGGGAAGATCAGGAAAAATTCTATGGAGGAGATGGAATTGGATATAGGTTTGGAAGAATGGGTAGCATTTTCAAAGACAGGTCTCATAAAGGAAGCTACAGAAATGAAGGCACCAGAAAGTACTTGTCCTGGTCAGGAAGGAACAGATAATCCTGCTTTGGGGAAGCATTTGGGGAATAGTAGACATAAAAGTTCATACTGTGGAGGGCCTTGAAGATCCATGCTGAGAAACATGTCCTTAATGCAGAAGTTTGGGGAAGCCATTGAAGTTTTTTGAGTAAGGAGGTAATATTTTTAATCATATTCTTAGGTATGCATTCTTGCCTTCATAGAATATAAGATTGTTTACCATTTGTAATTACAAATCTGATGAATGTCACGAAAACGGGAGTGTAGAGTACTATGGGACTATAGCAGGAACCCTTTGAAGGGTTCAAGGAAAACCTTAAGGAAATGTTTAAGATGAGCCATAAAGGTGAAAGTAAAGTAGATAAAGCGAATGTGTGTGTGTGTGTGTGTGTGTGTGTGTGTGTGTTGGGGGGGTGCTGAAGAGTCTTCTATCTAAAAGGAAACTGGGGACAAGATAGCATTTGGGGGACTTTAGAGTTATGACTGGTACAGAGAGCATTGGAGGAAAATGGTTGCAGATACAAGGCAAGAAAGGAGTCAGATGCTGGAAGGCCTGGTAAGCTATTTTAAGGATTGATAAATTTTATGTTAAGGCTAATAAAAAATATTGAAAGTGTTCGACATGGTACTTTGAGAAGATGATTTTGAGTGCAGTGGCTTGGTAGAGAAATAGGACAAGTCAGTGAAGACATAGCCCTTGTTTAAGTGAGATCCGAAGAGGGTCTGAGCCAAGATGGTGGCAGAGGACATTTGTAAAGAGGGTTATGTGAGAAAAATTATAGGGTGTTTGTACCAAATGGCCTTTTTGAGTTGGTCTGACGCACCCATGCTTACCCGTACTTGGCCTTTCCGATCAGATCTCTAAGGCTCAGTGGTAAAGGCAGCCTCTTCAGACTCCTACTACCACCTAGTCTGTTCTCAGATACTTTAATAGTGTCTCCCTGGTTTGAAACTTTGGCTTCTGGAAATGTCTCTTTTTGCTCCTCTCAGACTTTTTTGCCCTTTGGACCTCAGTTTTTCTATATCCTGGAACCCTTCCAGTGGGAGGGATTTGGACAATGTGAACAACTTGGTACTGATTAATGTGAGGAGGTGGGAGGGTAGGGTGGAACATGAAGGGTTCAGATGGTGATTCTAAGGTTTAGAGTTTGAATTACTGGAAAAAGTATATTTTTATCATTATACTTCATAAAGTAGACTGAAATACGGTTTCTACTGGGATGCCTTGGATTTATATAAGATACATTTTTATTTATGTACTTCCTATGATGGAAATATATATAGAGGAGGTGACTGGGAGTCTTCTCTTTAAGAGGAAGCCATGTTTTAAATTAGAGGCAAGATAGTATTTTGGGAAATTGGAGGTCATTATGGTTGCTGTTGAAATTACTGGGGAAAGGGGTTGCAGATCTGAGACATTGGGTAGATAATGCCCCCAATCTTGACCTCAAATATTTATTCTAAATGGTGCTGTTTATAGCTCTGATTCAGTAAATACTACTTTGATGCAGGAAAATCCCTAGTGTCATTACTTTCTTCCTCTTCTTCCTTTTGTGTGGAATTTGGCTGTATTATGATTATTATGATTATGATTATTATTTTAATAGCCTTTACCGGAGATACCTGATTCAAAGAAACAGGGGAGCAGCTAGGACCAGTTTGTTGAAGTGAGTTTGGTTCCTATAACTTAATTAATTGGATATCATCAGCATTTTGAAGTCTTCCAGGAAGAATCTACATGGTTAAAAATAAAGCTGTTCTTTAATTCAAGGGCTTAAAGAAGTTCTGTATTTGGAGACCTTTCTGACAATTGTTTGATATCTCTCTATTGAAATAGCTCTAGTCAACTGGATAAGGAGATCAGAGTCTGAACTGTAAGCCCATGAAATGTTTATTAACAGACAAACCAAATATAGCTCATATATCCCTTTAGAGACAACATCAAAAATGCAATCCAGTAAGAATTGCTGTCTTGTTTTAGGAGCTTTGAGGTAAAGATGGTTGTGTCACATGAATTAATTGCCTATCGAGCCAGGATTTTTGAAATAATGCTTTCATATGCTTTAGATGCAGTAATTTAGATTTTTGAGTGTGAATCGGTCCTGATGCACAGGGTATTTAATGTCCTTTACACACATCCAGTGGGATATATATTATATCTGTTATAGAGACTTAGACCTGAATGTTGAAGCTAGAGAACAACAAAGCTTTTTCAGTCTGGTCAGCATAATTTTTTAGAGAATATTTACTGCATAGTGTCATATTAGTTTGATGGTAAATAAGGCAGCTCTGACTTGTTAGCTTTCATTCTCTACTGTTCAAATTGGACTGTTACCCTTCTGGGAGCTGAGATTAATTCAGGCTTCTCTTCTCTTACATTCCCTTCTTTGTTTCCTTTTATTTGTTTACTTTCTTTGAATTAGGCTGCCTCATCTACTTTTAGATTTTAAGTTCCCTAGAGGCAGGGACTGTGTCTAGGTTGGTTTTATGGAGAACACTCAGCATATTGTGGGGGTGTTAGAAACATACCATCTGTGCCAATTTAAAATTCAGTTTCAGACTTCTTAGTACTTTCCTTTGTGTCTATTTGGTTATAGAAATCTGAAGTAGAATAGAGGTGCTTAGCCATGTAAGGCTATATAAATCCATTAAGTACACATTTTTGTGGACTTACAGTGCTTCAATAGTTCCAGTTAAAATACAGGGACAGTATTTGCCTTTCATTACTATATCTTATTTTTTATTTTGAAATTTAGATACCCTAATTAGTGGGTTTTTTTTTTAATTGAGTGATAATCACATTGGAATAGAAAATTGTTTCACTGACACAGACTACTTTTGTCTGGGGCATACTTTAACGAGTTTGATGATATTTATTGCTTGATCTGTGTTTAGGTATAGGGTTGTTTTAAGCTTACTTTGTCTCAAAGGAGAAGAAGTATATTGGATCAACTATGTATTTCAGTTTTAGCTTTTAAAAGTCATTGGAAATGGAATATACATAACATGCATAAACACATATACATGGTGTGTTTACTATAATGAGTTCTTTTCATGTATGGATTTACAGCTAGTCTCATTGTTTGATAGGCTTCTGTTATATTATAGGATTTCTGCATATTTCTGTTAGGTCTATTCCTGGCAGTAAACTTGCTGGGTCATTGAGTATTCCAGTGTTCACCTGGTAGTCAGTGTCAAACTTTCCCTCATCTACCAGCAGCATGAAAGTTCAAGTTGCCTCACATTTTTTTTTGGAAAGATTTTATTTATTAATTTGATAGAGACAGCCAGCGAGAGAGGGAACACAAGCAGGGGGAGTGGGAGAGGAAGAAGCAGGCTCCTAGTGGAGGAGCCTGATGTGGGGCTCGATCCCATAACGCCGGGATCACGCCCTGAGCCAAAGGCAGACGCTTAACGACTGCGCCATCCAGGCGCCCCTAAGTTGCCTCACATTTTTGCCAACGCTTATACTTTTTTCTGGCTTTTTAATTTTAACCATTCTGTTGGGTCTGTAGTGGCATAGCATTTTGGTTTTAATTGCATTTCCTTGATGACTAATGAAGCCGAGCCCCTTCTCATATGTATATTGGCCATTTGGATAGCCTGCCTTCCTTCGATCGTTCGTTCGTTCGTTCCTTCCTTCCTTCCTTCCTTTGTTAGCCTCTTTTATAAAATGCCTATTCAAGTCTGCCTTTTAAAAATTGATCTGTAGGTAACGTTTTTACATATTCTGGATGTGGGTCTTTTGTCAGATATACATACACTATAAATATTTTCTCCTATTTGATGGCTTGCTTGCCTTTTAACACTTTTAGTGTGTCTTTCAATGAACAAATGTTCTTGATTTTAGTCAAGTCCAAATTTTTCTTTTTTTTCTCTTATGGGTAGTGCTCTTTGTGTCCTGTTTAAGAAATTTCTGCCTCCTCCAATGTCATGAAGATATTTTATGTTTTCTTTTAAAAACTTTATTGGGACACCTGGCTGGCTCAGTCAGTGAAGCATGGAACTCTTGGTCTCAGGGTTTGGGTTTGAGCCTCATGTTCGGTGTAGAGATTATTTAAAAATAAAATTTAAAAAAATACATAGAAGCATTATTTTATCTTTCATGTTTAAACATATGATCTATTTATAATTGATTTTTGAATAAGATTTGAGGTAGGGGAGGTCAAGGTTTATTTTTTTTCCGCATATAGATACCCAGATGACCATCTATTGAGAAAATTTTTCTTTTCCTCCATTAGAATGCCACTGACTTCACTTTTAATTTTTGAATACTGTTTGCCATTGTTTTCTTTCTCTTTGCAATGCATTGATAAAGTGCTCATGATCCCACTCAGATGTCAAACACCATCACTTTTGCTTCTATATCAGAAGTGCTATTTGTTTATCAAAAATAGTGATAATATCCTAAGTTGGGTTTAAAGGATATGTTGTCCATTTCTTTCAAGTGCAGCTATCTGCAGTGAAGCTTTGTAGAGCCCTAAGGAGGCACCACCCCATTGAAGTGTGTGAAAGATACCCCCTGGATTTGGCTCACATCCTGTGTGGCAAAATGCATCAGCCCTGATTGCTGCTTGTAATAAGTAGCACATACAAAAAAAAAAGAAACAACAACAACAGCAATTAGCTTTTCTGTGCTCCAGCAATCCACTTTTTTTGCAAATATATTTAAGTACAGTATTGTAGGGTGCCACAGGTTTAAAGGGGTGGAGTAGAAAGTAATCTCTGAGGCAATATACGTGGCTTTTCAGAATTTGCCAGATCTTACAACCTTATTTATTAATGTTTCATATTTGTGTTTATTTTTGATTTAGAAGGCAGTTTGTGTCAATCAAGATATTTTATACCAATTCCTTACTAGATCACATTTCTGTCTTAGGAGAAACTTTTTAGAACTCCTTAGAGTGTTCTGAACTTGAATAAACACATTCAGAAGGTGACCCTTGAAGTGTATAGGTATTCTAACATGTATTTTCTTGGAGATACAACTACTTTTAAGTTTCTAAGAATCCAGAGGACCTCATTCCTATACCTTTTAAACTATTATCTTATGAAGTTATTTTTTTCCACAAACCAGTTCTCCTTGAATTTCATGCGTCAGTGTGATCATCATCAACTATGTTGGACCAGTGATTTAGGAGGATTATAAGCATCATAATCTGATACCATTAAGTCTTTAAAACATTGGGAGGGTAGAGTTGGGATGAGAGTATAAAAACAGAGTCATGGGGCGCCTGTGTGACTCAGTGGGTTAAGTGTCTGCCTTCAGCTCAGTTCATGATTTCAGGGTCCTAGGATCGAGCCCCACTTCAGGCGCCCTGCTCAGCAGGGAGTCTGCTCCTCCCTCTGCCCTTCCCCCTGCTCATGCTCTCTTTCTCAAATAAATAAATAAAATCTTAAAAAAAACAGAGTTATGATCCCTATTACATAGGATATGGAAACGTTTAATAAACTTCTGCTATAATTAGTCCACTGGTTGAATTGATCATGGGACAAAAAACAAAAATAAAAAATTGTCCATGGCACCAGCAGCAGCCCTGTTTCTGGGCAGCTCTGTCATCAAGGATTGCTAGTGGTTGGGAAGACAGCTTTACTTTGAGACTGGTCAACTCAGCACAAAGTCCTAACTCCTCTTGGAAAAGCAACCAAAAGCTATATATATTGACAGGAGGTCAGCAGCATCCTAAATAAGCTATAAGGGTAGAATATTTAGAGTTTTGAGGTCTTCAAAACCAGAAAAAACAAAATTTGTAACAAGAATTTTGTGTGGCTTCGGCTACTTTGCTAGAATATCATACATTCTGTAAATTGAAAATAGTTGTGGCAGTAGCATGAGTTTTTAATATTCTTTTGAGATTCATTTTTAGGTAAGATTATATATTTACTTTAAAGGCCACCTGAGTGTTTTTAAGTGAACTGAATTATTCTCTCTTAACACCTGTTATTATGATACTCTTTTCATTAAATGCAATCTGCATATCTACATAAGGGAATAATTCTGATTCTGTTGTCAAATCTAATCATTTACATTCCTAAAAAGATTGAAATTTGAGATGTCTGTTCTTTGCTGCTTATGTTATTCCTTAAATTTTATTGGTTAACTCAGATAATATCACACACCTTATATAAAAGGCATTATGCTAAGTATTGTGGAGGATCCATGAATAAAATGCATTAAAGTCCTAGTTTTAAAAAAACATTCTGGTAGAAGAGGAAAGGGAGGGAAGAAATGTAGTATTTAGGGGCGCCTGAGTGGCGCAGTCGTTAAGTGTCTGCCTTCGGCTCAGGGCGTGATCCCAGAGTCCTGGGATCGAGCCCCACATCAGGCTCCTCCACTGGGAGCCTGCTTCTTCCTCTCCCACTCCCCCTGCTTGTGTTCCCTCTCTCGCTGGCTGTCTCAGTCAAATAAATAAATAAAATCTTTAAAAAAAAATGTAGTATTTATTAAGCATCTTATACATGCCAGGTATTAAGCTAGGTACTTCTGTGTTGGTTTTTTTTTTTTTTTAATTTATTTACTTTATTTTTTTAGAGAGAGTGAATGAATGAGCAGGGGGAGGGGCAAAGGGAGAGGATCTCGAGCAGACTCTGCACTAAGCATGGATCCCATGGCAGGACTTGATCTCAGACCCTGAGATCATGACCTGAGTCCAGCACTTAACTGACTGAGCCACCCAGGCACCCTGCTACTTTTGTGTTTTCATTCAGTGGTCAGTATAGTTCTTCAGGGTTACCAGTGAATGTCCCTAGATGAGATACTTGAGACTCAAAGAGGTTAAGTTGCCCAGAGTCACACAGCTAGTAAAGGTTAGTGCAAGGCCAGATTTGATCCAAGTCTGACTACAAAACTCGTGTTTTTAAAGTGGCTGTTGAGAAGATGACCACTCTTAAGGAAAATGGGTATAATTTGGGCATAGGGCACTAGAAGGAAGGTTATTTTAGGAGAAAGAAAGTTATGAAGGCCAGAAAACTTAGCCATGTAACATTCAGGTAATCAGTTGAGACCTGACTATATGGTTCTCAAACTTTGGGTTTTAGGACCTCCTTGTATTAAAAGTATTGAGGGAGGTGCCTAGGTGACTCAGTCCATTAAGTATCAGACTCTTGATTTCGGCTTACGTTGTGGTCTTGGGTTCACGGGGTGGAGCCCTGCATTGGGTGTGGAGCCTGCTTGGGATTCTCTCTCTCTTCCTCTGCCCTTCCCCCTGCTTGTGGGCTCTCTCTTTAAAAAAAAAAAAAATGTATCGAGGGCCTCAAAGAGCTTTTTGTTTGTATGGTTATGTCTATTAATGTTTACCATTTGAGAATCTAAAACAAATTTAGAAAGAGTAATTTGGAAAAGCTATCTTTAATAAAAATTTTACTTATGTTAATATGTAATGGTTTGTTATTTCTAAAACAAAAAAAGTGGTATTGTCTTATACATGTTCAGATCTCATTATAGTCAGGCTTATAGATAATGGGTGAATTTTCACATCTGCTGAGGAATTCAGTCTGTTACAGTATCACATGTCATTTAACTGGAAAACTCCACTGTATACTCATGAGATATTGAGAGTGAAAAAGGCAAATAACATTGTAGTTTTATTGTGAAATTAATGTTGACCTCATAGACCTCTTGAAAATATTTTAGAAAATGCAGGTGAGTTCTTTGGAATAGTACTGGGCGAGTTTGTGAATGGGAACCCAATTGAGCGTGTAGGCTTGGGACTAGATAATGGAAAGCCTTCATTGGTTGAGTTTGATTTTAATAAGCAGCGGGGAGCCGCTGAAATTTTCCAAGGGAGGATTTAAATAGAGTTGTGCTTTTAGAAGATTATTCTGCAAATAATGCATAAAGTTTTGGGAAGCAATTCAAGTTGTACTGTAACTGGTTTTTGAGGTAACTGTAGAAAACAGTATAACAGGTACTGAGAGTGTATTGTATTTTCATCTGACTTTAGATGAAGGAAAGGAAAAGAAAAGAGTCAAAACAATGCTGAAATTTTGAGCCTCGTGTCTGGGAGACTAATATTCTGTTAATAGATGTAGGAAACACAGGAAAAGAAGCAAGCTTGAGAAAGAAAGTAGAGGATTAGGTTTAGTAATATATAAAAAAAGTTTTACATTATTTATGTTGAAATAAATTTAGTCTTACAGAAAAATTGCAAAAAATAATATAGTTCACGTGTATCCTTCACGTAATTTTAATTTACAACTTACATAACCAAAAAGAAGAAAGTAACATAAAGTAACAATACTGTGAACTGAACTACAGACCTACTTCAGATTTTACCAGTTTTTCTACTGTCCTTTTGTTTGAGGATCCAGTCTGGAATCCTACATTGAATTTAATTGGTATGTCTCCTTAGTATGTGTATTCTTTAATGTGTGACATTTCCTCAATCTTTCCTTGTTTTATAAAAATTATTTAGTGTAAAGAGAAGACACTTATAGCTGTAGTGGAAAATACCAATGTCATTTCATTTAAAAAAAATACCTAAGGGGGTGCCTGGGTGGCACAGCGGTTAAGCGTCTGCCTTCGGCTCAGGGCGTGATCCTGGCGTTCTGGGATCGAGCCCCACATCAGGCTCTTCCGCTATGAGCCTGCTTCTTCCTCTCCCACTCCCCCTGCTTGTGTTCCCTCTCTCGCTGGCTGTCTCTATCTCTGTCGAATAAATAAATAAAATCTTAAAAAAAAAATACCCAAGAACCTGAGTAAAAAAATCACATTTTTTATTTAAAAAGTTAGAAAAGTATTATTTAAAAGTTGAAACAAGGGATGCCTGGATGGCTTAGTCAGTTAAGTGGCTGCGATCTGCTCAGGTCATGATCCCAGGGTCCTGGGATCGAGTCCTGCATCGGGCTCCTTGCTCAGCAGAGAGCCTGCTTTTCCCTCTCTTGCTGCCTGCTGCTCCCTCTGTACTCTCTCTCTCTCCCCCTCCCTCAAATAAATAAAATCTTAAAAAAAAAAAGTTGAAACAATATAGAAGTCGTAAATGAAAATGACAACCCATTCCCAGAAATAGCTATAGCTAATAGTTTGGTGTGTGTTCTTTTATTTATTTTGTAGGCATGTATGTGTATACGTTATGGGATCTAATGGGCATACCCTTCTATAACTGTATTTTTCACTCAAAAACTGTATTACTGGCACACAGCGTCTTTTAATGTAGCATATACAGATCTAGCTCATTCTTTTTAATGGCTGCAGTGTTTCATAATGTGGCTGTATCATGAAACCATTCTCTTATTGATGGACTTTTAAGTTATTTGTGGTTTTTCATAGTTATACAAAATGCCTCACTGAATATCCTTATATGTGTATCTTTGAGTATTTGGATGATTATTACTATAGGGTGAAATTACTGGGTCAGAGACCATAATCATTTTCCACTTTCACAATTATTACTAGATAGTCCTTCAAAAGGATGTGTCTTAACCATCCCTCCAAGAGTGAATGACATGTTTCTTTTCCACAAAAGCTATGGATGAAGTATTCTAATAGGTCAACTGTGGTTTGGTAATGGTCTTATGGGTGTTTGCTGTCTCTTTTTTTTTTAGAAAGCACTACTTTGTTTTGCTTTTGTAACAAAAACACACTCATATATATCTCTTAATTAAAAATAAATGGTTTTAAATGCCTTGTCTTTGGAATTTTTTACTTTTAACCAGCATGAGGTTAAAGCATGGCCATGAAGAGGCCTAGGTGGGGAGCTAATGAAACAGTTATTGGGAGGCTACATATAGAATGTATCATAGATTTCAAGGGAGTTGGTGGAGTAGGATGCAGTGTTCAAGGAGAGAGAGCCAGGGTCAGGTCGTAAACTGTACTTTAGAGGGGCTTCCATGAGCAGTGAGAAATGTGGAGTTAGGCTTTGGCTCTTATGTGAGTATCTTACAGACTTGAGCAATTTTTGTTATTCAGTGTTAATTCTTCCAGAGACACTGGAGAGAAGAGCAATGAAAGAGATTACTAATCCTAGAATTTCCTTTTGAAATAACATAGGAATCACCAAATGATTTTTAATACTCCATATGTGGCTATGATGATAGAAATAGGTAAATAAGAATGCCAGTTAAAACCGAGAAACCATGAATCAGATTATAAGACTGTTTCTGAGAAACTTGAAGTAAACTAAGTTGGAATTTAATGAGTATAAGTAGTTCTTAGTTTCTTGTGTCTTGTCGAAAAGTATACTGGTGGGGGAGGGCAAGATGGCAGCAGAATAGGGAACCTTGTTTCATCTGGTCCCTCGAATTTAGCTGTATATCTATCAAACCATTCTGAACACACACAAATTCAACCTGAGATGTAAGAGGATTTATCTGGATCTCCACAAGAAGAAAAATGACTACTTTTTGCAAGGTAGGAGGTGCAGAACCTTGAAACTTCAGGGGAAATATTGGAAGATAAATGGAAGGGGGAGGGAGCCTCCATAGCCTGCCACCGGAAAGTGATACAACACCAGAGCAAAAAAACTGGGACCCTCGGAAATCTGCTCTAGTGAGAGACACCCCTTTATGAAAAGGGCACAGGGGATGGATAGGGGACAATTCTAGGTGGATCATTGTGGTCTCAGGATTCCAGGAGACTCAGAAAGATCGGGGGAGCCTGAACCGATAGAATGCCCAAGCAGTGGAGCAGGGAGACTGGTTGTGGTCAGTGAGCCCAGAAGGAACTCTCAGCGCCAGTCACCATAAACCACGAGCCGAGCTGATAGGGAGACCACTGTCTGGCTGACCACCCTGAAAAGGACTAGAAGGTGCAGGCTATTTAACATTCTAGGAGAGAGATAAAACGGCTTGTGCCCAGGACAGGGCAACAGATCTCAGGGCAGTGTGGCCCCCATGAAAGGACACTGAGCACCCAGCATGACCTGGGAGCTGTGGAAGAGAGTGCATACAGAAGCCCATGGCAGCTAGCAATTGCAAAATCACAAAGCACAGAGATGCTCGCAGGTACCCCTAACTCCCCTGGGAGAGGGGGAGAGGGCGGGAGCCGCAGGATTTGGCAGTTTGGTGCACAAAGAGGCTGCACCCATGACTGGGCAACAGCTCTTGGGGTGGTGTGACCACCGAAGGGACACTGGGCAGCACCCAGCGTGACCTGGGAGCTGCGGAAGAGGGTACACACGCGAACCCATGGCCGCTGTCAATTGCAAAGTCACAAAGTGCAGAGAGGCCTGGGGGTTCCCGTAACTACCCTGGGAAGGACGCAGCAGGCACAAATAGTGCGAGTCTGTGGAGTTTGGTACACAAAGATGTGGAGATGGTTTGACCTGGAGGATTTATTGAAGAAAGGGGACCGAGACCTTGCAGCTCTGGGCCAGAGATTCTTGCACAGCCATATTTGCTCTGACCTAAAGAGAAGCGGAAAGCCACCAGGGAAAAAAAGCCACACAGCCGACCAGCTCTCATTAAGCCCATCCCCCTGACAAGGGGTGGGACAACTCCACCCCGGCAAAGATGCCTGAGAAGCCAAGCAGCAGGCCCCTCCCCCAGAAGATGGACTGGAAGAACAGGTGAATCATAAACTTATTTCCCACAGGACTATAAAACTTCAGTGCTAGGGGAAAACAATATAGGGAACTCCAGGTGTTCCCTCACGACTCATTTATAGTTCAGGCTAAAATTATACATTTCTTTTTTGTTTCTGTTCTTATTCTTCCTTTTCTTTTTTTTTAACCCTGTTCCCATTTCAAGTAGATTCTTATTTCCCAACTGGTTTTTAAGTGGCTTTTTAACTGTTACTTTTTTCACATATGTGTTTTATAGATTTATGCTCCATGCTAGCCTGTTTTCACTCTATTCAATTTTATCTTGATACATATATAAGTTCTGATTTCTTTGCAATTTTGGGACATAGTGTCTTCTAACACAGAGACCAAGACTCAATCAGGAACAGGAATATCACCCTGCTTTGTCCACCCTGAGAGACTGTAATCTCTCACCCCACCCCATCCCCTTTTTTATTGTTTTGGATCATCTTGGTTTTGGTTGCCTATCTCTGGTAGCTTTCCACCTCTTTGAATTTTTTCTAGGGGGCATTTTGCGTGGGTTGTGGTTGATACTCTGGACTCTGTTCATTCAGTCAACCATGCCTCAGTAGAATGAGTAGGAGGAGGTACTCTCAACAAAGAAAAGAACCAGAGACAATATCCTCTGCCGTGGAACTAATGGATATGGATATAAGCAAGATGTCAAGATAGAATTCAGGATAGCAATCCTGAACTCAGTAGCTAGGCTTGAAAAAAGCATTAGTGACAGTATAGAATCACTAAGGGTAGAAGTGAGATCTAATCAGGCTGGACTTAAAAGTGCTATGAATGAGATGTAGTCTAAACTGGATACTCTAACAGCCAGGGTAAATGAGGCAGAAAAGCGTATCAGTGATCTAGAAGATAAGCTGATAGGAAGGAAGCTGAGGAAGATAGGGAGAGGCAGCTAGTAGCCCATGAAAATAGATCAATGATGCCATGAAACATTCCAGTGTTTCATGGGAGTGGAAAGAGAGAGAGGACTAGAAGGTATATTTGAGCAACTCATAGCTGAGAACTTCCCTAATCTGGGGGAGGAAACACATTAGTGTCCAAGAGGCAGAGAGGACCCCTCCCAAAATAAATAATAGACCAACACCCTGATGTATAATGGACCAACACCCTGATGTATAATAGTGAAGCTTGCAAATCTTAGAGCCAAGGGAAGCTATCCTAAGAGCAGCTAGGGGGAAGAGATTTCTTATCTATGGAAGGGGGAACATCAGAATAACTTCAGACTTATCTACAGAGACCTGGCAAGCCAGAAAGGGCTAGCAAGACATATTCAGGATACTAAATGAGAAGAACATGCAGCCAAGAAAACTTTATCCAGCTAGGCTGTCCTTCAGAATGGATGGAGAGAGAAGGATAGGCAGGAACTGAAAAAATAGGTGATCGCCAAGCCAGCCCTGCAAGAAATATTAAGGGGGATACTGTGAAAGAAGAAAGACCCCAAGAGTAATATAGACCAGAAATTAACACCAACAGTCTATAGAAACAGGTACTTTACAGGCAATACAATGGCACTAAATTCGTATCTTTCTATAGCTACTCTAAATGTAAGTGGGCTGAATGTTACAATGAAAAGACACAGGGTATTATAGTGGATAAAAAAGCAAGACCCATCCACATGCTGTCTATAGAAGACTCGTTTGAACCTAAAGTCATCTCCAGATTAAAGGTGAGGGGATGGAAAACCACTTATCATGCTAGTGGACCTGAAAAGAAAGCTGGGGTAGCAATCCTCATATCAGAAAAATTAAATTTTAAACCAAAGACTGTAGTAGGTGATGTAGAGGGACACTCTATCATACTTAAAGGGTCTATCCAACGAGAAAGTGTAGCAACTGTAAATATCTATGCCCCCAATGTGGGAGCAGGCAATTACATAAACCAACTAATAACCAAAATAAAGAAACATATGGATAATAATACATTAATAGTAGGAGAACTAAACACTCACAGCAATAGATCATCTAACCAAAAGATCAACAAAGAAACAAGGGCTTTGAATGACACACTGGACCAGATGGACTTCGTAGATATATAGAGAATATTCCATCCTAAAACCACAGAATACTCACTCTTGAGTGCACATGGAACTTTCTCCAGGATAGATCACATACTGGTGATCACAACCGATACCAACAGATTTGGATCATTCCGTGAATATTTTCAGATCACAGTGCTTTGAAACTGGAACTTGATGACAAGGAAAAATTTGGAAGGAACTCAAACACTTGGAGGTTAAAGAGCATCCTCTTGAAGAATGAATGGGTCAACCAGGAAATTAAAGAAGGACTTAATTCATGCAAGCCAATGAAAAAGAAAACACATTGGTTCAAAACCTATGGGATACTGCAAAGGCAGTCCTTAGAGGGAAGTACACAGCAATCCAAGCCGCTCTCAAAAAGTTAGAAAATTCCCAAATGCACGAGCTAACCTTACACCTAAAGGATCTGGAGAAAGAACAGCAAATAAGACCTAAACCAAGCAGCAGAAAAGAAATAACGATTAGAGAAGAAATCAATAAAATAGAAACCAGAAGAACAGTAAACATACCAACGAAACTAGAAGCTGGTTCTTTGAAAGAACTAATAAGATTGATAAACCTCTGGCCAGACTTATCCAAAAGAAAAGAGAAAGGACCCAAATCAATAAAATTATGATGAAAGAGGAGAAATCATGATTAATGACAAGGAAATGGAGACAATTATTACAACTTATTACAGCAGCTATATGCCAACAAACTAGGCAATCTGGAAGAAATGGATGCATTTCTAGAAACATATGAACTACCAAAACTGAAACAGGAAGAAATAGACAATCTGAACAGACCAATAATCAGCAAGGAAATTGAAGCAGTCATCAAACATCAGCCAAAAAAAAAACAAGAGTCTAGGGCCAGATGGCTTTCCAGGAGAATTCTACCAAACATTTAAAGAAGAAATCGTATCTGTTCTACTGAAGGTGTACCAATAAATAGAAATGGAAGGAAAACTTCCAAACTCATTCTGAGGCCAACATTTCCCTGATCCCAAAACCAGATGAAGACCCCATCAAAAAGGAGAATTACAGACCAATATCCCTGATGAACATGAATGCCTAAATACTCAAGATCCTAGCCAATAGGATCCAACAGCACATTAAAAGGATTATCCATCACGACCAGGTGGGATTTATTCCTGGGATGCAAGGGTGGTTCAACATTCGCAAATCAATCAACACGATAGAGCACATTAATAAAAGAAAGGACAAGAACCATATGATCCTCTCAATTCATGCAGAAAAAGCATTTGATAAAATACAGCATCCTTTCCTGATTAAAATTCTTCAAAATGTAGGGATAGAGGAAACATACCTCAATATCAAAGAAGCCATCTATGAGAAGCCCACAGTGAATATCATTCTCAATGGGGAAAAACAGCTTTTCCCTTAAGGTCAGGAACATGACAGGGATGCCCACTCTCACCACTTTTGTTCAACATTGTACTAGAAGTCCTAGCTTCAGCAATCAGACAACCAAAAGAAATAAAAGACATTCAGATCAGCAAAGAAGAAGTCAAACTCTCTGTGCAGATGACATAATACTTTATGTGGAAAACCCCAAAGATTCCACCCCCAAATTACTAGAACTCATACAGCAATTCAGCAATGTTGCAGGATACAATATCAATGCACAGAAATCAGTTGCTTTCCTACACACTAACAATGTGACTGAAGAAAGGGAAATTAAGGAGTTGATTCCACTTAGAATAGCACCAAAAACCATAAAATACCTAAATAAACCTAACCAAAGAGGTAAAGGATCTATACTCCAGAAACTATAGAATACTTACGAAAGAAATTGAGGAAGACACAAAAAGATGGAAAAACATCCCATGCTTATGGATTGGAAGAATAAACAGTGTTAAAATGTCTATGCTCCCCAGAGCAATCTACACAATCCATGCAAACCCTATCAAAATACCATCAACATTTTTCACAGAGCTGGAACAAACAATCCTAAAATTTGTATGGAACCAGAAAAAAACCCGAATTGCCAGGCAAATATTGAAAAAGAAAACCAAAACTGGGGGCAGCGGAATGCATGACTTCAAGCTATATTGCAAAGCTGTGATCATCAAGACAGTATGTTCCTGGCACAAAAACAGACACATAGATCAATGGAACAGAATAGAGAACCCAGAAATGGACGCTCAACTCTATGGTCAACTAAATTTCGACAAAGCAGGAAATAATATCCCATGGAAGAAAAACAGTCTCTTCAATAAATGGTGCTGCGATATTGGACAGGCACGTGCCCAAGAATGAAATTGGACCATTCTCTTACACCATACACAAAGATACACTCAAAATGGATGAAAGACCTCAATATGAGACAGGAATCCATCAAAATCCTAGAGGAGAACAGAGACAGTAACCTCTTCAACATTGACCACAGCGACTTCTTTCCTTTTTTTTTTTTTTAAGTTTTTTTAAAAATTAATTTATTTGTAAGAGCACAATCAGGGAGAGCAGCAGGCAAAGCAGGCAGAGGGAGAAGCAGGCTCCTCGCTGATCAAGGAGCCTGATGTGGGACTCGATCCCAGGACCTTGGGATCCTGACCTGAGCTGGAGGCAGATGCTTAAAAGACTGAGCCATCCAGATGTCCCCACAGTGACTTCTTTCAAGACATGTCTCTAAAGGCAAGGGAAACAAAAGCAAAAAAGACATTTTGGGATTTCATCAAGATAAAAAGCTTCTGCACGGCAAGCGAAATAGTCAACAAAACTAAGAGGCAACCCACAGAATGGGAGAAGATATTTGCAAATGACATTACAGATGTAGGGCTGGTATCCAAGATCTATAAAGAACTTCTCAAACTCAATGCCCAAAAAACAAATAATCCAGACAAGAAATGGGTAGATGACATGAACAATCACTTCTCCGAAGAAGACATATGAATGGCTAACAGACACATGAAAAAATGTTCCACATCACTAGCCACCAGGGAAATACAAATCAAAACCACATTGAGATTCCACCTTATGCCAGTTTGGATGGCCAAAATTAACAAGACGGGGAGCAAGAAATGTTTTCGAGTATCTGGACAAAGGGGAACCCTCTTACATTGTTGGTGGGAATGCAGGTTGGTACAGCCACTTTGGAAAAAAGGTATGGCAGTTCCTCAAGATGTTAAAAATAGAGCTACCCTACAACCCAGCAATTGCACTACTAGGTATTTACCCCAAAGATACAGATGTAGTGAAAAGAAGGGGCACATGCACCCCAATGTTCATAGCAGCAGTGTCCACAATAGCCAAACAGTGGAAGGAGCCAAAGTGTCCTTCAACGGATGAATGGATAAAGAAGATGTGATTAATATATATAATGGATTATTACTCAGCCATCAGAAATGATGAATGCCCACCATCTGCACTGACATGGATGGAACTGGAAGGGATTATGCTAGGTGAAATAAATCAAGCAGAGAAAGACCGTTACCATATGGTTTCACTCGTATGTGGAACATAAGGAATAGAGTAGAGGACCACAGGGGAAGGGAGGGAAAACTGAATGGGAAGACATCAGAGAGGGAGACAAACCATGAGAGACTCTGGACTCCACAGAACAAACTGAGGGTTGCAGAAGGGAGGGGACGGGGGTAACCAGGTGATGGGTATTAAGGAGGGCACGTGTGGTGATGAGTACTGGGTGTTATAACGCAACTGATTAATTGTTGAACACTACATCAAAAACTAAAGATAATACCGTATGTTAGGCTAAAGAAACCTAATAAAACAAAATGGGATTCAAAAGAAAAAAAAAGTATACTGGCTGCTGAATAGGCTAAGAACAAAAGAGTGGGGTTTTGGTTTGTTTGGCTGTAGTTTTGTTGTTATAGATTTTCACCCTCTTGTCAGATCTCAGAATTCCTCATTTTTCTTTTTTCAAATTTAAGGTCTATTTTTGTGGGTGAGGGAGGGTGTATTTTGAGCCTTTCGTTTTCTGTTGTTTATTCTGTCTGCACCCATGTACCATAGTTTCAGTTACATATTTCCAAATATAACAGGGTTTGAGAAAGGGATAGAACTTTAGATATTTAGAGCCCTAAAGAGTCTAGGATGTGTAAGTCTCTTCAACTAAGCATTAGTGCCATTATTAGTAAGTAATGACCAGTCTCACTATTAAGAATGTTTTATGTACTGTCAGCTGCCTCTTTCCTATAATAACCGGGCTTTAAATAGACAACTTAAGAACCTGACCTTTGCAGTTCAGTTGTGAGATTTTTCTCTCTCTTGTCCTGAGCTCTAACCGCTCCTACCAGAGAAGGTAGAATCAGGGCACAAAAATATAAGAACAAGATAACCTTGACTTTTCTATATTATTTTAAAAAGGATTTGAAGAACAGTCTAACATTTGAAATTTGAACATGATTCAAGGCTATTACAAATAAAGTATAATTTTGGGTTTTTTGTTAGTATACAAAATAAATGTGTATTTATGTATAGGTATGACTTATTCACATATACAGTATCTCTGTAAAATATATGCATGCAAATAACTTCCAGTTCTTTACAGAAACTCATTTTCAAAATAACTAGTTTTCTAGTTAAAATAAGGGCAAACTAGTCCCATTTACCCATTTAAACTAATGTTTATAAAACTCAACATGATTAATATGTTCAGAAGCAATCTCCTAAAAGCCCAGTTTGAAAACTATTAAATAAAGCACAGTCATCTCAAATGGGTCTGTGACTTTGGAACTCCTCCCCCAATCATTTAAACTGGTTAAATAATTGCATTCTGCTACTAGAAAATTGGATGGTTATTATCCATTCCAAATTAACATTTACTTGAATGCTTACTATATGTTAGAGATTGGTATACATTTCACATGTATCATTTCTGTTGTTTGTTATGGAAACTGTGGATAAAAGTAGTAATGCCACTTTACATTAAACTAAGGTTTGGAGAGGTTAAAAAAAAAATGTTTTGCCCAAGATCATGTGGCAAGTGAGTAATGGCATCTGAACTTGAAGTTCAAAGTCTTGCTTTTTAATTTAGCCATTGTCACTAACCGACAGGACTGAAATCTTCCTCTTTATTGTTTATACCTGGACTAAAGAAACTGCTAACTCTGTTAGTTAATTCTTATCTGGGAGAAGAGTACAGCACCAGCTGTGAAGATAAGAGCAACAAAAACACATGAAAGGTCCAAGATACACTGGAGAAGACTTGGAAGAAGGAGACCAGGGTTTGCACTTGGCTCAGTTTTTGGCTTATATATCACTTTCTTCAGAAAGCCTTTCCCCACCACATCCTATTCCTTATTTGTCTCTGTTAGAACACTGAGCTCATTGTTGTAATTACCATATTGCAATGATTCTAGGTGCACATATTTTTCGTTTTAACATTCTAAAATCTGGATGCATCTTATAATTGATATTGTCTTAAAATTAGTTGGTAGCATTTCTCCTTAATTATTGGTACAAAAAATAAAAGATGTGATTTGTGGTCGATGATGTCTTAGATTTGATGAACTACAATTATTTACATGTGTTCCCATGAAAAGGTTTCTATCATTGCAACAGTTTTAAATACCAGGTATACACAGTGATTTTCCAATTTCTAGTCTAGTCCTCTTTGTTGAAGCTCTAGACCTGCATGTTGAACTGAATTTTCCTTTGCTACCACAGGGATCACCAGTTCAATATGTCTACTTTCTGAACAAACTTGTCCTTTAGTATTCCCCCATCTCAGTAAATGGAATCTACCTTTGTACATTCGTGAAGCTAAAAAGCTACCAGTTTGCCGGTGTGAATCCCACTTCCACCCTGTACTAGTTACATGAGCATACAGAGACGTGTGTTGCCTTTATTCTTCATCTGTAAAATGGGGAGCATAATAACGCCTGTCTCTGAGAGTTGTTAGGACAACAACACAAGGAGTAAATGTTAGCTGACACTAATCTTCATGATACATATCTGTGACCTCTCTCCTTAACTCTGTACATGTAATTCATCATCAAATCCTGTGAGAGGTAGGCTCTTCAAAATATTTCTGTCCACTTCTATCTCATTGCTGCTTCTCCACTCCAAGCCCTCATTTTTCTCACTTATAGTAACTAATAGCTTCTACTCTTTCTCATCTCTAATCTATTCAATACAAAGATCAGTCAGCCATCTTTTAAATCAGATCATAGAGCTGCTTAAAACCCACAGTTGTTAATATGGTGTGTATTGTTCTCAGTTGTCTGCCTAGCCTCTGCCTACTTTTTCAGCCTCATCTTACACCGCTCTACCTCACAGTATCACTCATTTCTCCCAAAATGAACTCCCATCATCCTTTACTTTTCATCTCAGCTGCCACTGCCTCAAAGACATGTTCTGATCTTCCAAACTAAATAGGTACTTCAGTCCTAATATATAATCTTTCATGTTGAATTTATACCATCCATATTTGGGGTGAAGATAAGGAAGTTGAGTGATTTCCCCAAGGCTTGTAATGCTAATTATGGTAGAACTAGAATGCCGTCCCAGGACTGGCCAACTCTAAACTGTCATTCCTATGGTCCTTCCTTTGCTTCTTTGAGAGCAGAAGAAAGCATATGAATCAATGTGCTAGGCTTCCAAATATGGTCTGACTTCTCTCCTTTCTTTCCATTGAACCTTCAGGTAGGTTCTTTCAATATCCATTTCTTTGTGAGCCATCACCCCCAAATTAGATTGTGTAAACCTTTGAAGTTATTCTTCATCTATTCTTATGGTATAGTATAACATTCTTACAATAGTTCTTATATATACCTAGCACTTACATAAATTACTTTGCATACAGTAGATGCTGATTAAATATTTTTGTCTTAGGGATGTTAGAGAAAAACAGTATTTTAATCCATTTAATTTTTTCAAGGTTTGGAGATATCTCCTGAAGGAATTTAGTACCTGCCATACTCTTATACCAATCAGTAACAGTGTATTTTCTGTTTTCATATTTTGAATAGAATTGCCTGAAATTAGTTTAAAGTAAATACTTTGTGTCTTCATAGATTATTGTGTTTGTTTCACTAGAAAAACAATTAACCTTAAGTATTTTTGATTTGCTTCAGGAATTAAGTGATCTACAACGTGACCCACCTGCTCATTGTTCAGCTGGACCTGTGGGAGATGACTGTAAGCTTTGCTTTCTTCCTAGGATTTTGCTACCATTAATAATATAGGTTTGAACATTTGTTAATGACTCCAAAACTCCTTTGTTTGTTTCAGTGTTCCACTGGCAAGCAACTATTATGGGACCTGTAAGTATGATTCATATATATGAAATTAATTCCCTCAGCCATACTTCATTCTTACCATTTCACTTTTGATCAGATGTTTGTGGCTAAGGTTGAGTTTTCTTGTACTCTGAATCACTCAGGAAGCAAAATACAATTAAAGGATTTTTGATGATTTTCTGGAGCACTGGTGGCAAATACTTGTTAGGATCACTGTGATGTTTTCCTTTGCCAAATCCTTGATCATTACACATAGTCATGGATCACCCACAATTTGGAACCAGGCTGTACGTTATACATTGGCTTTATCTGTTTTTAAACACAAAAGTCAGTTGTTCAGAACTAAGCATAATTATTCTCACATCATTAATTAAAAAAAAACAACAATTTTAGTAGGTTAGAAATGAGTCTAATTAACTCAGTAATGGAATACCTGCAAGTAACAAGCACCAGTTTGCAATAACTGTCTTCACTGTTCGTGTGTGTGAGAGAGAACTGGTGAGATAATTGCAACGGATTTATCTTTGCCAACTCGTGAATTTGTTGTTTTTAGTTTCGTTGTATTGTACTGAACTCAAAATTACCTGCTATTTTATGACTGGCTTTACTTAACACTTACTACCCTTGTTAAGATTATTTCTATACCTAAGAGGCAGTTATGACTTGAAACAGAGTTTTCTTCCTGTGCACAAAAATCCTATTGCGTAAGAATGGGCATTGATTACTTTCTGTGAGAATATACATACAAGTAACCTGTTTCCATGAACATCATTCTCTCCTCCCTCCCCTGAAAGAATTTTATCTAGTAAGGCATGGAGGCTTTAATCATATTGCTTTGTGTTTCACTTTTAAAAACAACAATTACTGAATTTTCAGAGCAGGAGTCCTGGGCAAATGTCTCAAATGACTAAACTGTTATATTAAGTTAGTTTTTTTAAAGGTAAAATGCAATATGTTTATTTAAATAACAACTTTAAGAATCTAGTTATTTGTTTTTCATTGCTTACTAAGGACCTTCAAAATACTATTATTTAAAGGCCCACCCTTACCATTTGAATTATAGCCCTTCACAGATATTTCTTAGGTGAATTACATGTAGCAAATTGTTACAATTATGTTACTCATACCCTCTTTGTTTTAGTAATGCAAACATGCCACTCTATAATATCATTTGAATTTATTTACATTTTCTACATTCCTTATAAGTTTTGATGAACTAGAATTAAACTATATATAGTAAGAATAATTATACAGTACAGTCCTCTAATGTATATGCAGAAACTTGAGGAAGTGATGATAGTCTTGCTATTATTACCAAAGTGGTAATATAGCATGATAAGTTTAATTAAATATAAAGGAGGGGCATCTGGGTGGCTCAGTTGGTTAAGCGTCTGACTTTGGCTTAGGTTACGATCTCAGGGTCCTGGGATTGAGCCCTATGTCCGGCTCCCTGCTCAGTGGGGAGTCTCCTTGTCCCTCTGCCCCTCCCACGCTTGTGCTCTCTTTTTCAAATAAATAAATAATATAGATATTTAGGAATATATATGTGTGTATAAATATAAAAGAATATATATGTGTGTATATATATATAAAGGAATTAAAATAGAATTTTAGGTATTTTGCTACCTTTTTTCTTTATCATTTTTTTCTTGCTTATAATATTAAATATATTTTCTAACTGCCATAGAGAAACATGGCCAAATTTAAATTCTTCTTGTAAAGTTGGTTCCTAATTTGATTCAATGAATATTGAATTTATCTCATTTTATTTTGAGCTTTTTTGCATTTTCCACATTATATTATAAACTGTTACTAAGTGAAGATTGGAGGTCTGAATTTTGTGTCATGTAGCCTTTCCTTTTTATAACTTGGTCTTTTTAGTTCATCTCTATTCTTGCCCCTTAAAGGACTATCAGGGGCGCCTGGGTGGCTCAGTCCGTTAAGCGTGGGACTCTTGATTTCAGCTCAGGTCATGATTTCAGGGTTATGGGATCAAGCCCCATGTCAGTTTCCCTGCTCAGTGGGGAGTATGCGCAGGATTCTTTCTCCCCCTCTGCTGCTCCCCTGCTTGCACTCTCTCTAAAATAAATAAATAAATATTAAAAAAAAAAAAAGGACCATCAGATCTTAGGTTTTATAAATAAGAAGGTAAATAAATACTAGCCCGAACCCTTCTTCCCATACTAATTACTGCTGCAGAAAATTCTTCGTTTCTCAAAGCAGTCTTTGAAACTCTGTAAAACCCTAGACTCATAAAAAGATCTTTTTGTGTAAGTCACACCACTGTGTGTGTTCTATTTTTGTGTTTAACTTTGATGTCATGATTGTTGGAGATTCTGCCTTCATACCTGCAAAGGGGAAACCTGTTTTCAAGGTTAAATGATTTGAACTTAGGTCAGAATGATGGCATTTTTTTTTTTTCAAATCTATTTGGGGGGGAAATCATCTTAGGTTACTAAATAAATACAGTAATCACTGATGCAAATATTTGTAATTTCAGCCTGATAGCGCCTATCAAGGTGGAGTCTTCTTTCTCACCGTACATTTTCCAACAGACTATCCTTTTAAGCCACCAAAGGTATTTTCATTTTTATGATTGATGTGACTCCTTTGTTGGGGATTTTGCTCTCTACCCCAGGATATGTACGTGATGTCAAAGACTGGGTAGATTAGAATGTTCAAACTGTTCTGTAAAATCACTGAATTTAAAATATGCTTTCTTACTCAAATACTGGACTATATCTGTAAAACAAAAGGCAGTATCTGTTACACTATAAATTAACTTCCTTACCCTTTTTCTCCCTCGTCATTAGATACATATAGTTTGGGAAATTTTTTATGGTCAAGAGTCAGACTTTTCTGTTCAGAGGATTATCTTTGAAAGTTGACCCTATTTTTCAGTTCTTAAGTTGTTATTCAACAAAAATTTATTGAGCACCTGCAGTGTTCTGTTACATTGGGAAATACAAAAGTAAATACAACACAGTCCCTTTATTAATTGTGGTAGGAAAAATAAAAATGTGTTCTTACTACATTAAATTTAGACTGGCTCTGAAGAGGAAATAAATGATGGTGACATGAAGGAGGAGAAGTTTGTTAACAAATTCTGCCACTCAAAATAATTATTTTAGATTTTTAGAAACACCTGATTAAGATTATATATATGAAACAGTATAACAACAACTCTTGTGGAAGATTAGAATTCTTGGCGGCTTCTTTAGGATAGGTAATAGGCCCCTCAGCTTTCCTCTGGAACAGGGTCGGCACCCTGTTTTTAGATCCAGTGTCACTTGCAGGAATCAGTGATAAATTAAGAAAAGGATTACTTTGAGGGATGATGAAGCCATGGTTAATTACTTCAGGTACAACTCAGCCAGTCATACCAGCTATTATAGATTTATTTATTATATTCCAAAATACTTCCCAGTTCCTGGGGAGCAAGGGGAAACTGACTTTATCTGCTTTCACACTCCCAGTAGCTAAAACTATGTGTGCACAAAGTAGACGCTCAGTTTGTTGTTGAATACGTTTCTTCTCTAAGGTCATAGAAAGTGGAGGGCATTTTACTCTAGAGCAAACTGGTTCTGTTTTGTTCATAGTTCGTGGGTTGTCACGTTTTTGTTTTGTTTTGCCTTTAGATTGCTTTCACAACAAAAATTTACCATCCAAACATAAACAGTAATGGAAGTATTTGTCTTGATATCCTGAGGTCACAATGGTCACCAGCTCTGACTGTATCAAAAGGTAATTTCATTTATCTGATTTATAACTGTTGATAACAGTGAGACAAGAAAAATATGGCAGAAGTATCTAGGGACCAAAGTTTACAAAAAAAACCCAGTCTACTGTGTTTTCTCCTGCTTTGATTTTGCTTTGTGTTCATAGCTCTTCTGTTACTCTTTTGCTTTTATCAGTTAGCTTGGTGTGGTTAACAGGCAAATCATCATGATAAAATGAGACAAATTTTAAATATGTTAGAGCTAGAAATTTGGATGAGCCTGTTGACCCCTTTAGTTTGGGCTTTAAAGAGAGAGACAGAGTAAAAATAAGATTTTAGGACCAGTTGTCCCATTTATTAAATGGGATTGTTGATGTAATAAGTAAAGCTTTACACCTCTTACATCATCTAAGAAGAAATACCAGATGAGGCTGATAAATGATTTAAAATGAAAGACACATTTCACACTTTGGAATTATGCAGTACATTGAGCATGTTAGTCTAAACTTCGAATAACCAATGGCATTATTATGACTGATAACATAATCCATGTGGATTCTCAGCTTTAACAGCTTTTTTCTTGTTAAATTACCCAGATATGTACGTAGACCTTCTGAAGCCTTTTTGTTACTAGCCAATTCTATTTGCTGTGCCAGCCCTCTTAATTCATGTCCTGTTTTACTCTAGCAGAAGAGAACCTCACCATTGGAAAATACTGTTCTGAGTTAGAAGCTTCAGCCCTTGAAGTAATTGTGTGGTTTTCCCTTTTTATAAAATTTAAGAAAATTATTTCTCTTGAAGGATTTAGGGGAGGAAAGAATCTATGCTCATTTAAAAAAAAATCTTTTTGGGGCGCCTGGGTGGCGCAGTCGTTAAGCGTCTGCCTTCAGCTCAGGGCGTGATCCCGGCGTTATGGTATCGAGCCCCACATCAGGCTCCTCCGCTATGAGCCTGCTTCTTCCTCTCCCACTCCCCCTGCTTGTGTTCCCTCTCTCGCTGACTGTCTCTATCTCTGTTAAATAAATAAATAAAATCTTAAAAAAAAATTATAAAAAAAAAATCTTTTTAATAAACGCTACCTGAATGTTTAACTTATGTTTAAAAGTGATTAGGTTTATAGGAAGCAGGGTCCTTAATGATAATTATTTCAAATATTAGATGTAGTAGCCCTTCATGTCAGCTAGTTATTATGAATGGCAGTTTTTCTGACCTAAAGTGTATAAAATGTTCGTGTCGATTCTAGTGCCTTTTTAAAAATCACATAGTGTAACTGTTATGCACTAGATGCAAGAAAGTTCTGGTGTCATAGGGTTATTCAAATTAATATACTCTTTCCTGGAATGGTATCACAAAATGTAATTCATTTGGTGTAAGTGGTTAAGTACTTACATATATAAAAGAAATGGCAGACTGCCAGATGTTGAGCACTAATTTTCTAACATTGGTAGCTTTTTATAAATATTAATTGGTATTCTTGGCTTCTGGAAACTGCCCTTGAAGAAGAATTTCAAGTGGCCTCAGTGTCCTCATATGTAAAATGGGGATTATAAGAGTATTACCACGTAAGGTCACTATGCATCTGGCACATAGAAGGCACTTGAATGAATGTTAACTATTATTACTTTTTTCTTTATCTTAAAACATTTGCTTTGTGTACATGATAGTGAAGTCAGGGCACATGACTCTTAGCAGCAGGAGTGGGAAATGAGGAACTTCCCTCTTGCTTATTTTATAATGTAGCTTATACTTTGCTTATTTGTACATTTTTCACTTTTTTACATTTTAAATGTCTTATTTTGATTTTTATCATGAGTTTAGTCTGGAAACTCTGAAGATGTGAGCCCAGATAATCTACCCTATTGGTTTAATATAAAAGGCTTAGAATTTCAGTAGGCAGATAGAAGATAAGGAAGATGAATGAAATACTAATTTTTCTCATTATCCCTTAGCAACCCCCTTTCTGTGTCATTTAAGAATTAACTCTCTTTATAAATTTACTTGTGGATTTGTAAGAGTAGGAAAAGATAAAGGAACATAGTAGAGGAAGGCAAAGATGAAATGTTCTTCCAAAGATTCCTCATACCCCCTCAGAAGTGGTGGTATGCAGTTGTAACAGACAAATCAGGAACCAGAGTCCTTGTTCCTTACTTTTTCAGATACTTAGATTGTTTTTAAAAATGTAGCTATTTGAATTAGTATTTTAGTGTGGCAAGAAACAACTACTTTTTCAATTTTCACTTATATTTTAAAACATACAAGTTATGTATTGATAATTTCACATTATTTTTAAATGAGTGTGATACAAATAATGGCCATGGAATAAAAGATTCGTTGAAAAAAATCTGACAAATCTTTCTTCTTTGTAGGCAAACTATAGCACTTAGCCAAAGTAAAAAAAGTGCATAAACATGAGTCCAAAATGTTTTGGACTGTTAACAGTTTGTTTGCTTTACTTTGAATTGATTAGAACATAGATTTTCTGTACTAAAATAAAATAAAAAACGGACAGTTGCCTCATTAAAGTACAAAAGTATCTCTAAGAAATATCTAGGGATGCCTGGGTGGCTCAGTTGGTTAAGCATCTGCCTTCGGCTCAGGTCGTGATCCCAGGGTCCTGAGATCGAGTCCCACATCGGGCTCCTTGCTTAGCAGGGAGCCTGCCTCTCCCTCTGCCTGCCACTCCCCCTGCTTGTGCGTGCTCTCTCTCTGATAAATAAAATCTTAAAGAAATATCTAAAGTTAGGATGCTGTTCTAAAAATGTTTTGATTTAGTACCATATTTGGTGTATATTATATATGTGTTACCTAAAATTATTTTTATAGAGAACTCTTCAGATTAAATGTTGTTAATAGTTACTTTATAAGCACACATTTTTTAAATAAGTAGAAATCAAATAAAATTTAAAACTTCAAAAATTATAGTAATTTTGTATCATATACATTGTATGCTATTTATAATTTTTATTTTAAAATTAGAAGTATTTGCTCCTAAGTAAAGTTAATCTAAAAAGTAATTTAACATGCTCATTTTATTTTGTTTTCTTTATAAGTTCATTGTCTATATTCAGTAAAATCATTTTTATATATGTAATTGTTATAAAGCAGAAAGATCATTATCTGATGTGATGTTCTCTTTTCAATCTAGTTTTATTGTCCATATGTTCTCTACTTTGTGATCCTAATCCAGATGACCCCTTAGTACCAGATATTGCACAAATCTATAAATCAGACAAAGAAAAGTAAGTGTTTACTTATATTAGTTTCTGCCTGGGTGTATTTCTGTGTAGTCTGCCAAAACATAAGTTTTATCAATATATTTAAGTACCTTTAATTGTGTTTATTATACTTATACTAAGTGTGCTTATCCTTCCAATGGAAGAAATCTTTCTTTTTAAACTTTATTAGTCTTTTTACAAAAGATACTGTTCCTTCCCACATTGTGTTTAGTCCTTTACTATTTAATAGTACACGTTCTGCATTTGCATATCTATTTTTTGATAGGAAAGAACTATATATATAGTTCTAGGTAGTAAATTTTAAATAAAAGAATTTGATAATTGGAAAGCCTTGAATATTGTATTCCTTATCTTGTCCCAGGAAGAGAAGTTATCCCTAAACCCCTCCAAATTGACCTAATTTTCAAGCTGCTTCATCTTGCTGGTATCATTGATTCATTTGCAGTTTACAGACAATGCCCATTCAGGGTTGACTTTTATAGATTTCTGTTAGAAATGGATTTCTTATTTTGTTGTTTGTAACTTAGGCATGTTTTTATATTGGTTGTAGAGAAATCCATCAGTTAAAAGATCACTTGTTTTCTGTTTTATTTAATATATGAGCTTAAGTCACATTGACCCAATAATGGCTTATGAATGATGATTGCAATTAAGTGTAAAAAGGTAGAGTGTACAGTTTTATATAACTAGGTCTTCTAAAAGATTCAATTTGTATGTTTTTACTATATCCCTTTTGTATGCCTACAGATACAACAGACATGCAAGAGAATGGACTCAGAAATATGCAATGTAAAATCAAAAAAAATTTCATATATACCAGAGTACTGTAAAATCTAGGTTTTTTTCAACATTAGCAGTAAATTGAGCACTGTTTACTGTTTCATTGTACCATGAAATCCTTTGATTTTTACCCATTTTACATGTATTTCTGAAGCAAGACAAAACAAACTTCCAAAAATACCCTTAAGACTGTGATGAGAGCATTTGTCATTTTGTATGCATTGAGAAAGACATTTATTATGGTTTTTAAGATACTTGGACATCTGCATCTTCAGCTTACAAGATCTGCAATGCATCAGAAAAGCAACCAAATTATTTTTTGCTGAAACTAGATGTTTTTACATGAGAAATACTGTATGTGTTGTCTAAGATGTCATCAGTTTTATAAATCTGTATTCAGATTTCGTTCTTTGTTAGCTCACTTTATAATTTGTATTTTTTTACTGTATAGACTAAATATATTCTATTTACATGTGTGTCAACTCATTACCTTTTTCCTGTGAACAGTATTGAAAAAACCCAACAGCTGGTAATTAAATGAATTAACTGTCTGTCTCCCTTGTCTTAGGGTATTCGGTAGATTGATTGCAGATTTCTTAAACCTGAAAGGATCTTTACACTGTAATTCTCAGTATCCTGATTATGGAGAAACACTTGTTTTGATTTTGTTATACTTGACTTAACTTTATTGCAATGTGAATTAATTGCACTGCTAAGTAGGAAGATGTGTAACTTTTATTTGTTGCTATTCACATTTGAGTTTTTTTCTGTATAGGCAATATTATATTGACACCTTTTACAGATATTAATGTAGCTTTTTCCATATAAATAAAATGCTTTTTCTACTATTTGTCTTGATTACTTAAAGAAATAAATTATCTATAAGTAAGGATCAAACCTATACAATTTTGCATGAAAATTAATTCCAAATTGTGAGAATGAGGTCTGTTGTATTTGGCATTCATTGTCATTAATTATATAAATTTTATTGCTTTAGGTTTGTATCTGTTTACTGTATTATCAGCCTAGAGGATGATACACATTGGACCCTTGTTATAGAAGAGAACTGAGAATAAGTTGAGGTTTGTCTTGGATCACATTTTAAGTGGATCATTTACTAAAGTACTGTGATGAGTATAAGGCAGTGTCACCCACACTAAAGAAATTATTGACCTGAAAAATAATTAGTTATTAAAATGCTCCTCTAGGTGGAATGGACATTATTTCTTAACACTTTAAAATCTAGAATTTTTAAAATAGTAGTTTAGTGCCATCACAGTTTGAAAGAAGACATCCATTTTTTACTATAGAGGTTATAAAGAAAATTCTAAAATGATGCTTTCCTCTGTTTTTATAAATTTCCAGTTAAAAGTGATTTAAATAAGCAGGTTACCTTTGCAGATTTTAAAGAAAGCTAGAAAGTTCTAATGTTCTAACTTGGAGAAAAAATACATTTCTAATTATTTAGCATGCTTACCAAACTTGAGTGAGTGTCATTTTTAAGAGAGTTGTAGCTCTTTGGATTATTGCAGTAGCTGTATAAGTGTGCAAGAATCTGTGATGGATGTAGTTGTTAGTAAAGCATTTAAATCACTTAAGTATTTTACCACGGATCATTATTATTAAAGCACAAAGTAACCCGTTGTTAGAAAATGTGTTTTATAAATGAATGTAAAAATAATTAAATGAATTGTGAAATGGATGTTTAAGAAAATATAGGTTTAAAAAGTAACTATATTAAGTAATGTCTTGAAACAAACATATCATGAAAAACACTGCTTTACTAGGTATATGAGTATAAGCTACATTCACCCAGAATTTGAACACTCAACTTCATTAGATTTAAGTATTTGGTATATTTTGATAGTAAAGGATTTTGTTTCTTGAATATCTTTCACTTTTTTAAAACTTTGATTTGTGTGGCATTTATTTTTGGAAGTGTCTTTTTTTTTCTTTATTAAAGGTTTTGAAACTTGCCTAATTCTTGTTTGCCTTTGCTTACATCTGAATTGTATGACCAGACTCCAGAGGAGTGAGCACGAGTTCTCATAATTAAATAAAAACCTTAAGAGTTCAATGGTGGCATAATGATTAGCCAAGTCACCGTTTTAGTTAGGTTGTTTTTGCTTAATTCTGTCACGGATCTATCAGTTAACCTTGTACAACTGCAAGTCTGAAGTCAGGGGCCTTCCTCCACAAAGTAACCATTAATTTAGGGACCCTTGGAATAAGGAAAATGGGTAGTCTTTTGGAGATTTAGGATAGTATCTCTTGAAGTCCTGGATGTTTCAAGACAGTTAAAAACCGTATTCAAGTTGAATTCCGTCACCCTCGTCTCCCATATTTGCATATGATTCCTGAAGTACAGGCTTTACACCTGCCTATGTAAACCATATATAATTACTCATTTTTGGTTTAAGTTATCCCCTTTGCCCCCTTTTCCTTAAACTGTTTAGAGAAAATTTTAAATTTACTTTGTAGATTAACTACTTTTAATTGCAAAAGATCATAAGGTATCAAATGAGAAATATACAAATACAGAGCACAAGGGCAACCCTAAGAGTTAATATTCAAATGAGCAACTTTTTAAAAAACTTGATAAAAATACCACGTGTAGTTTTTCATTTCTTTTATTACTTCTCAGTGATCGGTTTATTTTTGTACACAGCTCAGCCATTGATGTTTTGCAGGATCCTGCTCTCACAGTCCTGTATTTTTAAGATGGAAAGATTGGGGAAATTAATTTTCCTCTCAGACTAAAAGAGGTTGTCATGTTTATTTGTTGGTAGTCAGTTTGAACTGGACTTTTAGTCAATGATGTTTTGAGTACTTCTGTAGAATCATCAGTCCTCTTACTAGGACTAGCCATGGAAAATGTGATCAGTGCTTTAGCCATGACCATATAAATAGAGCTTCAGTGTCTTCAAATTGTTGGATTTGGTCTGTTAAAATACAAGAGTATTTTTAGTTTAAATCTTTAAGTGATTATCAATATAATAAAATAATAAGAAACCTGAATTTCAGAAGTTCAGTTTTATCAATCATCAACTGTAAACTAGGACTTTCAAAAATTTTTTCCTTAAAACAGGTGCTTAAATGCAATTCCTTAGCCCTAAAGTGTAATGCATGTCATTTGTGAAAGTTCTCATTTTTTAAATAGTGCTTCTCTTACTGTTTAATAGTTGTACAGATGAGAGCAGATTCATCTCATTTCACTTGTAAAAATTGCTATGTATGGATAATTAGTCATTTCTACTTTTTTTTTTTTTCCGGTACTGAGTGATGTCGGCAAACTCTCCTTAAACAATTGATATGCTTTGACTAGGAGTTTTTTCAGTAATAGTGATGTTTAAAAATTTGTGGACAGCTAATGTTTTTGGTTGTAGAAATAATCTGTAATGTAAAAGTATGTTCATGACAACTTAATAGCATTATATCACTTATTTGTATTATATTACATTTAAATTTCTGCTGCCATTGTCCTGTTATATATAAAAAGATGGTTTTAAATTGTAAATGAATTGAACTCATAGAAGGAGGGAATATTCACCTAAAAATATTAGCATTTGGAGGCATTTTTGTATAATAAGGTACATTTATTTAAAAGCTTATTTTAGCACTCTCTTAGGTTCTACTGTAGAGGAAGGGATGTGCCTTTCTTACCTCAGGAGGAAGTTGCTTTTATTATGCTGGCAAATCTATAAGATCTGAGCTATGCTTTCCCTACATAATTTGTGTGAAGATCTCTTTAGCTCAAAAGATCACTATGAGTTGTGTATGAAATACGGTATTGTAAACTATTAATATACATATTGTGGGGACCAGTTGTGACACCACTTGGGTTGGCACTTCTGACCCACTCATTTTTTTTTAAAGATTTTATTTTATTTTAGAACAAGTGTGAATGGGGGGAGGGGCAGAGGGACAGGGAAAGAACCTCAAGCAGACTTTGTGCTGAACATGGAGCCCAATGTAGGGCTCAATCCCATGACCCTGAGATCATGACCTGAGCTGAAACCAAGAGTGGGATGTTCAACCCACTGAGCCATCCAGGTGCCCCCTTGACCCACTCATTTTAATAGCCCACAACCACCCCACATTCAGTGTGTGAAGATGATTCATAAGACTAAGCATATGGTCATACTCATAGCTAAGATTTATTATAGGGACACAGCAAAGATACACAGCTGGATCAGAAAGAGGAAGAGACTAGAGGAACCCATGTGCAGGCTTCCTATGCTGTCCTTGAAGGGGCTACACAGAGTGTACTCCCTCCAACAGCAAAATGCATTAACATGGGCACAGTATTTCTGCCCAGGGAAGGCTGTTTAAAAAGCCCAGGGTTTTTATTGGGTGCTAAATCATATAGGCACCCTTTGCCCACCAAAATTCTAATTTCCCAGAAGAAAAGCAGGTGTTCAATAAATCATGTAGTTTTTTAAATAGTCTGGCCGGGCTAGCGCAGCCAATACATCCCTATCAAATAGAGAAAATTTCAAAAGCCAAGTTTCTAGATGCCAGCTGAGGGCCAACCTTGTAAGCAAGCCCTTCTAAAGATTAGGCCTACACCATTTGTTGAGAAGACTATTCTTTCCCTTGGAATGGTCATGGTATCCTTGAAAATCAGCTAAACACAGAGGCTTATTTCTGGACTCTATTCTATTGATCTACATGCCCTTATGTTAATGCCATACTATATTGATCACCGTAACTTTGTAGTAACTTCTGAAATCAGGAAGTATGGGTCTTCCAGGTTCATTATTTTGTGATATTGTTTTGATTCTTCATGTCCCTTGTAATTCCAAATGCATCTCAGGATCAGCTTTTCCATTTTTTTCTGCTGAGATTTTAATTGGGATTGTGTTGAACCTGTAGAGCGGTTTTGGTAAAGACATCTTCTGTCCTGGTTATCTATTGCTGGGTGACAAATCTCCCCAAACTAAGCAGTGTAAAAGAAAAGCCTTTTTAAAATTATGCTCATAGATTCTGTTGGATACAGAATTGGGATGGGGCACAGTAGGGATGGCTTATCTATTCCATAATACTTAGAGGCTTCAGGTGGGGGTGAGGGGTCTGGGAGCTGAAATCATTAGGAGGCTTCTTCACTCAGATGTTGGCACTTGGACAAATATTGTCTACTAGAACACTTATTAATTAAGTCTATGTGACTTGAACCTCTCACAACATAGTAGCTCAGTTCTCAGAGGGAGCATCTGGGGCGAGTGTTCTAAGAGAGAAAGGAGAAAGCTCCATGACCTTTTATGATCTCACATAGTTACATAGTGTCACTTCTGTAGTTTACTGGTTGAAGCAGTCACAAGCCCTTTCAGAGGGAAGGGGACATAGACTCCCACATTTCCATGAGAAAATTTGGGGTCACCACCAAATTCATCTTATGAATTCATTCATGAATTCCTCCATTTCATGAATGTATATATATATTCAGTATGATATATACTGATTGTTTCATAGTGTTCTGTGTAGAGGTCTTGCATATTTTTCACTGGATCTATTCCTAGGTATCTAATTTTTTTTAAAAAGGTATTAAGTTTTTTTTCATCTCGTTTTCTGTTCTTACTGTATAGAAATCAATTTATAATATTTGCCTTGTATCCTGCAGCCTTGCTAAATTGACTTTTTAATGGTTTGTAGAATTTTAAGGTTTTCTACAATTATAATTATGTAACCTGTGAATAATGATAACATCCTCATTTCCAATATATGCCTATTATTTCCTTTTCTTTCCTTGTTGCATTAGCTATGACCTCCAGTATCATGTTGAATAAAAATAGGATAGCAAGCGTCCTTTCTTGATTTCTAAGGGAATGCTTTCATTATTTCAATATTAAGTATGGTGTTTATTTATTACTAAGTTCCCTTCTATTACTAATTGAGCATTTTTTAAAAAAGATTTTATTTATTTATTCGACAGAGATAGAGACAGCCAGTGAGAGAGGGAACAGAAGCAGGGGGAGTGGGAGAGGAAGAAGCAGGCTCACAGCGGAGGAGCCCGATGTGGGGCTCGATCCCATAACGCCGGGATCACGCCCTGAGCCGAAGGCAGACGCTTAACCGCTGTGCCACCCAGGTGCCCCTCTAATTGAGCATTTTTATCAGTGTTGAGTTACATGTTAAATTTCATTGAATACTTTTTCTACATCAATCAAGATTATTACTGTGTTTTAATCCTTTTTTTCTATTAATGTAGTATGAATTACATTAACAGATATTCAAATGTTAACTTATTTCTACATTTCTGGACTAAACCCCCTCTGAGATGGACTGTCTTCTTTCACAATCACTAACTTCTCAGGGAGAGCTAAGATAGTGGCATAGGAGAAAGATGCTAGGCTTGACTCATCCTCAAACACAACTGGGTAACTATCAAATCATTCTGAATACCCAAGAAATTGAGCTGAGGACTGACAGAACAAACTGCACAGCTAGAGGAAAAGAAGAGGCCACATGGAGGAAGGTAGGAAGCACAGAGATACTGCTTTGGAGTAGATATGGATTGAGGGTTCTGCAGAGGGTAGGGAGCCCTGGTTAAGGAGAAAGGGGAGAGAGAGTGGAATGCACGGGGATATGCACACAGAGAACACTTCCCCAAAGTCATTGGCTGGGAAAAAGACAGGGGCTGATTTTTGTGAGTTTTCGCAACCAGTGGGGCTCAAAGACTGGAGTTTCAGAGGTCAGCAAGCTTGGCTGAGCTAGAGCCCTGAGGGCGCTGCCCTGTTTCTAAAGAGAAGGCATGCAAACAACCCCAGGGCAAATGGCATGATCTGAGGATCGCCTGAGGTGCACAGGGAATATTCACTCTTCTTGGAGTGTATCTGTGAGGTGGCGTTCACAGAAATGCTTCTCCTGGGACAAAAGAGCCAACAGGCACCATTTCCCTCCCCTGCCCCTCGGCATAGGCTCAGAGACACCTGCTAAGGGTTGCTAACCCACGTACTGGCTGTTCAGCCTGCTTTGCTCCAAATACCATGACCGTGCGCTCTGGTGCCACTGCCCTCAATTGGTCAAACCTGCATCAGTCCCAGTGCAGTGAGACCCTCCCCCAGAAGACTAGCACAGGGCCCCCTGCCACACCAGGTCTCTAAGGCCTGGAGTTTTCAAAGCAGGCTTGTCTGGGATAAAGCCGAAAGGGCACCGTGCTAATCCAGGCAGACAAGCAACCGAGAGACAACATGAAAACAGTATTGAAAAATACTTGAGATGCACAAGGGGAGATTATTTGCTCTTCCCTGAGACCAGCAAGCATGAGGTCCCTCCTCTGGGAAAAAGGAGCTGGCTAGTGCCATTTCCCTCCCCCACCCCTCAGCATAAATCGAGTGCAACAAACAACATAGCACCAACACTGGTTGCCTAACCCACTTACACCAAGTCCCACCCACCTGTGCTCCCCTGATGCTGCTTTTCTCAGGCAAGTGTGTCTAAGGACCAGTGCACTGGGCCTCTTCTCCAGAAGACCAGCACAAACTCTCACACGAGCCTCATCTACCAACCATAGACTTCTGCAAGTCTTCAGTTCTAGTGGAAGTAGCATCAGGTCTCATTTAATAATTAGCAGACCAGAGCACACCTAGTTAAAACTCTCCACACTCCAGCCAAGAACCAAACACTGCCCACTGCAGGCAAGGAGAACCTCTGCAGATGACTGACCTGATGGGTAGAGCAGCCAAAACACAACTGAATGCACACAGCACACACGAGACACTCCCCGATGCATGAGGCTCTGGATACTATATGACCTTTCCTTCATAAAGCTATTACATTCAGGAGCAGAAAACATAACAGACTTTTCTAACAGAAGAAGACAGACCTATACGAAATGCTGAAATGGAGGAATTTGTCCCAAAAAGAAAGAACAAGAAAAGGTCAAGAACTCAGTTCCATTTACAATTGCATCAAAAACCATAAGATACGTAGGAATAAACCTGACCAAAGAGGTAAAAGATCTCTACTCTAAAAACTATAAAACACTGATGAAAGAAATTGAAGATGACACAAAGAAATGGAAAAACATTCCATGCTCATGGATTAGAAGAATATTGTTAAAATGTCTATACTACCCAAAGCAATCTCCACATTCAGTACAATCCCTGTCAAAATACCGATAGTGTTTTTCACAGAGCTAGAACAAACAATCCTAAAATTTGTATGGAACCACAAAAGACCCTGAATAGCCAAAGCAATCTCAAAAAGCAAAACAACAAAACAAAACAAAACAAAAACAATGCTGAAGGCATCACAATTCTTGGACTTAAAGTTACATTACAAAGCCATAGCAATCCAGACAGTCTGAAACTGGCACATAAACAAAGACATAGGTTGGTGGAACAGAATAGAAAACCCAGAAATGGACCCATAACTATATGTTCAACCAATCTTTGACAAAGCAGGAAAGAATATCCAATGGAAAAAAGACAGTCTCCAGCAAATGGTGATGGGAGAACTGGAGAGCCACATGCAGAACAATGAAACCGGACCACTTTCTTATACCATACAGAAAAAATAAATTCAAAATGGATGAAAGACCTAAATGTGAGACAGGAAACCATCAAAATCCTAGAGGAGAACACGGGCAGTAAGCTTGTTGACATCAGCCATAACAACTTCTTACTAGATCTGACTCCTGAGGCAAGGGAAGCAAAAACAAAAGTAAACTATTGGGACTTCATCAAGATAAAAAGCTTCTGCACAGCGAAGGAAATAACAAAACTAAAAGGCAAACTTCAGAATGGGAGAAGATATTTGCAAATGACTTATCTGATAAAGAGTTAGTATCCAAAATCTATAAGGAACTTATCAATCTCAACACCCAAAAAACCTATAATCCATGTAAGAAATGGGCAGAAGCCATGAATAGACATTTTCCAAAGAAGACAAACAAACAGTCAACTGATATATGAAAAGATGCTCAACATCACTCATCATCAGGGAAATGCAAATCAAAACTACAATGAGATATCACCTCATACCAGTGAGAACTGCTAAAACTAGTAACACAGAAAACAACAGGTGTTGGCAAGGGTGTGGAGAAAGGGAAACTCTATAACACTGTTGGTGGGAATGCAAACTGGTGCAGCCACTCTGGAAAATTGTGGAGGTTCCTCAAAAAGTTAAAAATAGAACTATCTACAATCCAGCAGTTGTACTATCAGGTATTTATCCAAAAGACACAGAAATACTGATTTGAAGGGATACATGCACCCCGATATTTATAGCAGCATTATCAACAATAGTCAAATTATGGAAAGAGCCCAAATGTCCAATGACTGGTGAATAGATAAAGAAGAGGTGATATATATATAACAGAATATTAGCCGTAAAAAAGAATGAAATCTTGCCATTGCAATGACATAGTGGAGGTAAAGTGTATAATGCTGAGTGAAATGTCAGAGAAAGGCAAATATCATATGATTTCACTCATATGTGAAATTTAAGAAACAAAAGAAACAAGCATATGGGGGGAAAGAGAGATTGGTAAACTACGAAACAGACTTTTAACTAGAGAGAACCTGAGGGTCCTGGAGGAGAGGTGGGCAGTGGAGATGGGTTAAATGGGTGATAGGTTAAAAAAGGCACTTGTTGTGATGAGCAATGGGTGTTGTAAATAAGTGATGAATCACTAAATTCTATACTTGAAACTAACATTACACTGTATGTTAACTAACTGGAGTTTAAATAAAACTTGAAGAAAAAAAAATCACTGACTTTTATTTACTAATAGTTTGTTGAGGATTTTTGCATCTATGTTTATGGCCATAATTTACTTTTTGAATATATTTGTCAAATTTGGTGTCTTAAATTATGTTAGCCTCCAAAAAAAGATTTGGGCAGTATTCCCTTTTTTTCTCTAGAAGAATTCAGATAAGATTTGTGCTATTTCTTCCTTAAATATTTTGAAGAATATTTAGACGCCATCTGTGCGTAGAGTTTTGTTCGTGGGAAGATTTTAATAACAAATTCTTTGTCTTTAATATTTAATAGAAACATTTTCTATTTGTTACTCTCAGTTTTGTTGAGTTGTGGTTTTTAAGGAATTTGTGCATTTTATCTAAATTATCAGACTAGTTGGCATGGAGTTGTTCATGGTATCCTCTACTTTTTAAGATTTTATTTATTTGAGAGAGAGAGAAAGTGAGCATGAGTTGGGGTGAGGGGCAGAGGGAGAGGAACAAGTAGACTTCCTGCTGAGCAGGGAGCCCAACGAGGGGCTCAATCCCAGGATCCTGGGATCAAGACCAAGCCAAAGGCAACGCTTAACTGACTGAGCCATCTAGGTGCCCCCATGGTATCCTCTTTCATAGTCATATCTCTTACATTTTATATTTTTTTCTTTTCCTGATGATTATTGTTAAAGGATTACCAGTTTTTAATCTTCCAAGGAACTCATATTTGATTTAAAAATGTTTCTTGTATACATTTGTTCTCCATTTCATTTATAGTTACTATTTTCTTTATCTTCCTTTAGTTTGATTTTTAAATTATTTTAGCCTCGAGACTGAAACAGATTTTAATTTAATTTAATTTCCTTCTTTTGTAATAGATGCACTTAAGACTATATATATCCTCCTAAGCTCCACTTAAGCCATATCCTACCAATTTTGAAATATCGTATCTTCATTATCATTAAATTAAAAATATTTTCAAAGTCCTGTTTTGATTTTTCCATTTACTCTTGAGTTATAGAAATGTATTATTTAATTTCTCAGTAGTTGGATTTTTTTTTTTTTTTAGTTACGTTTTTGCAAATGATTACTAGCTTAATTTCTCCATGGTCAGAAAACATAATCTGAATGATTTCAATTCTTGGAAGTTTGTTGAAGCTTGCTTTACAACCCAGCATATGGTAAATTTTGATAAAGATTCCATTTACATTTGAAAAAAATATGCATTTGTTGTTATAACATGTGCTAACTAGGTTGAGTTTAGTAATTGTGTTCAAAGTGTATTTGCTTGTTCTCTTAGACATTAAGGGTAATATGTTAAAGTTTTCCCTTTATGACTGTGAAATTGTCTATTTATTGTTTATTTTTGCTTTAAAGAATTTGAAATCAGGGGTGCCTGGGTGGCGCAGTCTTTAAGCGTCTGCCTTCGGCTCAGGGCGTGATCCCGGCGTTATGGGATCGAGCCCCACATCGGGCTCCTCCGCTATGAGCCTGCTTCTTCCTCTCCCACTCCCCTGCTGTGTTCCCTCTCTCGCTGTGTCTCTCTCTGTCAAATAAATAAATAAAATCTTAAAAAAAAAGAATTTGACATCAGATTATTAGATAAACACAGTATCCTCACACATAAAATGGTGATGTGTTACTAGCAGAGTAATAAAGCCTTGAGTTATAGCTTTCCTTTTGGCTAATATTTACAGTCTTTTTCTGTTTTTTAACTTTGGACCTTTCTGTATCTTTTTTTAAAATGTGTGTCTCCTGTACTTAATATATTGTTGGGTTTCATTTGATTTGGTTTTTATCCAATATGACAATTTTAGTCTTTTAATTGGAATATTTAGTTCTTTGCACTTAATGGAATTACTGATGTAGTTGGATTTCTGTTTCCTGGGTTTTTTTTTTTTAAATGTTTTCTTTTTCTCCTCTTTTCTTGCCTTCTTTTGGATTAATCAATTCTTGTAATAGTCCTATTTTTCCCTCTGATAACTTTCCAGACATTCTTTTATTCTTTCAAGTTTGTGATTACCCTGAATTAAGAGATCAGTCTTTGTCTTATTACAGTTTAATATATATTATTATTTAACATTTTCCTAGTAATGTAAGAACCTTACACTACTTGGACTCTGTTACCCATTTCCCATTTTTTGCATTATTATTCTCATGTATTCTTTTTATAAGTAAAATTTCACAAAACATTAATATTCTTATTTTGCATGTCATTGCTAGTATACTTACCTCCATAGTTACTTTTTCCAGTGCTCTTTGTTGCTTTTTGCATTTTCATGTTTCCATCTGAGATCATTTACCTTCTGACTAAAGAACTCCATTTAGTATTTCTTTCTTTTTTTTTTTTTAAAGATATATTTATTTGAGAGAGAGAGAGAGACAGAGAGAGTGCAAGTGGGGGGAGGGACAGAGGGAGAAGGAGAGAGAATCTCAAGCAGACTCCCCACTGAATGCAGAGCCTGATGCGGGGCTGCATTCCACCACCCTGAGATCATCCCCTGAGCCAAAATCAAGATTCAGACTCTCAACCAGCTGAGCCACCCAGGCATCCCTAGTATTTCTTTAAATGCAAATATGCTTGTGACAAATACTCCTTTTGTCCTGAACTGTTTTTATTTTGCAGTAATTTTTATAGGATATTTTCACTGGGAATAGAATTCTAGCTTACTCTTTTCTTCCAGCCCTGTAAAGACATTCCATTGTCTTTGGATTCCACAATTCTGTTGATAAATCAACTGTTAGTTTTATTGTTGCTGCTTTAAAAATAATATGTCTTTTTTCTATGACTGCTTTTAAGATTATTCTTTTATTTTTTACTTTTAGCAGGTTTGCTACAGTGTTATAAAGTGTAGCTTTGTCTTTGTCTTGGTTGAGGTTCACAGAGTTTCTTGAATTTGTAGGTTGATACATCTCATCAGTATTGGAAAGTCTCAAATATTAATCAAATATTGCCTCTGCCTCATTTTATTTCTCTCCTTTAAGACCCAGTATAAAGTATATTAGAATTTTTTACTATAACCCACATGTTTCCCAGCATGTCTTCTGTGCTTTTTTTTCTTTTTTCCTTTGTGCTTTAGTTTGAAAATTCTGTATTAATCTTTTTTTACAGTTCACTAATCCTATGTTCTGAGTGTGCAATCTATTCTTAAACCCATCTACTCAATTTCAAATGTTGTAGCTAATTTCAGATTATATTTTTCAGTTCTAGAAATATCTTTGTTTTTACATATTTCAATTTTCTATTGAGTTCCTAAATTATTTTCTCCCTGTTTTTCCCTATTTTTAAAAGTCCTTAATCACAGTTATTTTAAAATCTGTCTGCTAATATCAATTAGCTGAAATCACCTGTAGTTGTGCTTTTATCAAAAGCCAGACATTGCATATAAAAACTGTTAGAGACTCTAGATGATGTTATATTCCATGAAAAAGGGTTCACCCTTTCCTCTGCTAGAAAAATTGCATGTGAAGATGATCACCTTACGGCAATCAGGGTCTTAGTTGAGCCTGGTTTGCAGTTTTATCCAATTCAACCTATGTCTGACTTACCCTTGTTTAGAGTGTACAAGGCTCTAGGACTGTCTGTTTTCTCAGAGCAGAGACTGCAGGAAGTTCCACTCTGCTTTTCAATATTTTTGATTCCCAGTTTCAGCCTTTTGCTTCTTAGAGCTGCAGAATTTGGCAGAAATTTTGAGGGAAATAACCATATTTTTGAAGACTTCCAGATCTGCTGGAAACCACCAAAAGTGCTGTTGCTTTTTCTGTTTTAAGCAGTTGCCCTCTGTCAGAGATCCAACCTGAATTCTCAGCCTTTCACCACAACCAAATTAACAAGTACTCCATGGAGAAAGGACTGTAGATCAGTTTTGCTTTTTTTTTTTTTTAACTCCCCTTTCCTCTGTCTCTCCACACTACAAGATTGCAAAAAATTGCACTATGGTTTCAAAAGTTAAGTTCTTTATCTTTCCGACCAGCACAGTTTAAGACTCTGGTATATATCTTGAGAAAACTAGTTGCATATGGAGGTCCCTTAAGTCTCCAGTTCTGACCCTACAGCGCTGTGCAACCACAGAAAGTTCTGCTAGTTTCTCTGCCCTTCAGTACTGGCCTGCTGCCTGTGTTAAGCCCAAATTCTTGCCCTCTAGTCTGTACTACAGAAGAATGGTTGCAAGTACTCAAGAGCTTACCTTTGAGAGTCTCATGGTTTCTGTAGCAATCTTATACCTTTTCAATTATAATTTTTTAAAAGACTTTATTTTTAAGTAATCTCTATGCCCATTGTGGGGTTTGAAATCACAACCCCAAGATCAAGAGTCACACATTCTACTGAGCCAGCCAGCCAGCCAGCCCATCAATTATAATTTTTATATTTCAACCAGTTCTTCTGATTCTCAGTAGATCAACCTATCTGGAAACAGAAATCCCTATCACTTCTCTTTTTTTAATGTTCTACAACTACTACAACGTCCTATCTCTCTCTGTCCTCAGACTGCCTTCAAATTCATCATCCACAGAGATGGCAAAATATTCTATCTAACCCAAATCTGTTCTTGTGGGTTGTTAGCTTTAAAATGTTTTAATAGCTCCCCACAGCCTCAGTAGTGGTTTTGCAGAAGGCCTGGGAAAGAGAGAAGGGAGAGGTTAATGGGTTAGCCTTTGAACCTACACTTATACTTCAAACAGTGAAGCGGCATATATCAGGGTCCTGTGGGTTCTCACATTTGTTCCCTTTGTTTAAATCATCAGCCAGGAGAATAAAGTACTAAGTCCTTAAGACTCTTGTGATCTGACCTGTGCTGAGCTTCGAGACTTACCTTCCACTGCCTGCTTCCCATCAAGCTTCCTGCAGTTCCAATGGCTCCCATCCTCTCCCACTTCCAGTATAGAGCATTCTCAAACTTTGGTCATATTTTTCATTCTGCTGAAAATGACCTCTTCTCCAATCCTTTAAATCTCTAATTCTCTGTTACTTCTTCCTTCCTTATCAGTTGAGTAAATGAGTAATCCTCATTGCACACTTAGTGTGCATCCTTTCCCCCCAAGTTTATTGAGATACAATTAACCTATAACACTGTATAAGTTTAAGGTGTACAACATGTTGATTTGATAAACTTGTATATTGTAAAATGATTACCACAGTACGGTTAGTTAACACCTCCATAACCTTACATAATTGCCATCTTTTTTTTTTTTTGTAGTGAGAACACTCAAGATTTACTCTCTTAGCAACTTCCCATATATAGTACAATATTATTAACTATAATAACCATGCTGTACATTAGATCCCCAGAACTTACTCATTTTATAAATGGAAGTTTGTACACTTTGGCCAATCTCACCCCATTTCCCAATTCCATCCCACCCCCACTACACATACATACACATACACACACACACACACACACACACACACACACACACACACACATCCTTTCTCGTACCATCATTTTATTCTGCTCTATGAGTCTGGCTTTCTTAGATTCCACATATAAGTGATATACAGTTTGTCTTTCTCTGATTTATCTCACTTAGCATAATGTCCTCAAGGTCCATCCATCTTGTTGGAAATTGCAGGATTTCCTTCTTGCTCGTGGCTGAATAATATTCCACTGTGTATTTATAAACCACATCTTCTTTACCCATTCATCCATTGACAGTCACTTAGGCTGTTTCCATATCTTTGCTATTATGAATGATGCTGCAATGAACATGGGAGTGCAGATATTTCTTGGATATCTTGTTTTTATTTCATTTGGATGGATACCCAAAAGTGGGACTGCTGGATCATAATAGTTCTATTTTTGATTTTAGGAGGAACCTCCATATTGTTTTCCATAGTGGCTGCACCAGTTTACATTCCCATGAACAATGGACAAGAATTTCCTTGTCTCCCCATGCTTGTCAACATTCGTTACCTCTTTGTTTTCTGATGATAACTATTCTAATAGGCATGAGGTTAAATCTCATTATGATTTTGATTTACATTTCTCTGATGATTAGTGATGTTGAGCATCTTTTCATATACCAGTTGACCATTTGTATGTCTTCTTTGAAGAAATGTCTATTCAGTTCCTCTGCCCATTTTTAAAGTGGGCTGTTTGTTTTTGCTATTGATTTGTATGATTTCCTTATATATTTTAGATATTAACTCCTTATCCAATTTATGATTTACAAATACTTTTCCTATTCCAAATATTTCCTTTCTATTTTGTTAATTGTTTCTTCTGATGAGTAGAAGTGTTTTAGTTTAATGTGGGCCCACTTATTTATTTTTGCTTTCATTGCTTGTGCTTTTGATGTCATACCAAAAAACTATTGCCAAGACAAATGTCAAGGAACTTTTTCTGTTTCTTTAGGAGTTTTATGGTTTTAAGTTTTCTGCCTAAGTCTTTAATCCATGTTGAGTTAATTTCTGTGAGTGGTGTAGGATAGGGGTCCAGTTTCATCCTTCTGGATATGATTATCCAGTTTTCCCAGTACCAATTTTTGAAGAGACTACCACTTCCTCATTGAATATTCTTGAATCCCTTGTCAAAAATTAATTGACTGTATATGCAAGAGTTCATTTATGGGCTCTTGATACTGTTCCATTGGTCCATGTTTCTATTTTTTTTTTTTTACCAGTACCATATTCTTTTGATTAATATAGCTTTGTAGTACAGTTTGAAATCAGGAAGTGTGATGCCTCCAGCTTTGTTCTTTCTCAGGATTGCTTTGACTATTCAGGGTCCTTTTGATTCCATAGGAATCATAGGATTTAAAAAAAAATTTTGTGAAAAATGCTTTGGAATTTTGATAGGGATTGCTTTCAATATATAGATGGTTTTGGGTTGTATGAACATTTTAACAATATTAATTCTTCCAATCCATGAACACAGGATATCTTTCCATTTATTTTTGTATTTTTTCATCCAAGTTCTATAGTTTTCAGTTTACAGATTTTGACTGCTTGGTTAAATGTATTCCTGAGTATTTTAGTGGTTTTGATGCTATCATGAATGAGAGTATTTTATTTGTTTTTCAGATATTTTGTTGTTAGTGTATATAAATACAACTGATTTCTGTATGTTGATTTTGCAGTCTGCAACTTTAATTTGTTGACTAGTCTAACAGTTTTTGATTGGTCTTTTGGATTTTCTATATATAAGATCATATAATCTGCAAAGATAATTTTACTTCTTCCTTTCCAATTTGGATGCTTTTTATTTCTTTTTCTTGCCTAATTGCTCTGGCTAGGACTCCAGTACTGTGTTGAATAGAAGTGGTGATAGTGGGCACACTTGTCTTGTTCCTGATATTAGAAGAAAAGCTTTCAACCTTTCCCCATTGACTATGATGTTAGCTGAGGTCTTGTTATATATGACATTTATTAGGTTGAGGCATATTCCTTCTTTGATCTATTTGTTGATAGCTTTTATTCTGAAAGGATGTTGTATTTTGCCAAATGCTTTTTCTACATGAATTGAGATGATCATATGATTTTTATCTTTTATTCTATTAATATGGTGTAAAACGTTTATTGACTTGGGTGTGTTGAACTATCCTTTCATCCCAGGAATAAATCCCACTTGATTGTGGTATATGATCCTTTTAACGTATTGTTGAATTCAGTTTGCTAATATTTTGTTTAGGATCTTTGCATCTATGTTCATCAGGGATATGGGCTGTAGTTTTCTTTTCTTATAATTTCCTCATTTGGCTTTGGTACAGGGTAATGCTGGCCTCATAAAATGGGTTTTCAGGTGTTCCCTCTTTTTCAACTTTTAGAAGAGTTTCAGAAGGATTAGAAGAGTTTGAGATGGATTGCTATTAATTTTTTAAATGTTTGGAAGAATTCACCAAGGAAACTCTCTGGGCCTGGGTTTTTCTTTGGTGGGGGATTTTTGATTATTGATTCAATCTCATTATTATTGGTATGTTTCAATTTTCTATTTCTTCATGATTCAGTCTTGGCAGGTTGTACGCTTCTAGGAATTTATCTGTTTTCTAGGTTGTCCAATTTATTGGTGTATAATTGTTCATAGTAGTCTCATGATCCTTTGTAATTCTGTGGTTGTGGTTACAATGTCTCCTCTTTCATATCTGATTTCACTTATTTGAGTCTTTTTCTCTTAGTCTAGCTAAAAGTTTTTCAATTTTGTTTATCTTTTCAAAAAATCGGCTCTGAGTTTCATTGATATTTTCTATTTCTTTTTTTTTTTTTTTTTTTTAAAGATTTTATTTATTTATTCGACAGGATAGAGACAGCCAGTGAGAGAGGGAACACAAGCAGGGGGAGTGGGAGGGGAAGAAGCAGGCTCATAGCGGAGGAGCCTGATGTGGGGCTCGATCCCATAACGCCGGGATCACGCCCTGAGCCGAAGGCAGACGCTTAACTGCTGTGCCACCCAGGCGCCCCTGATATTTTCTATTTCTATTTCTTTTCTGGTCTCTGTAATTTCTGGTCTGATCTTTGTTATTTCCTTCCTTCTTTTCCTTCCTTAATTTGTTCCTCTTTTTGTAGTTCTTTGAGGTGTAAAGTTAGGTTGTTCATTTGAGATCTTTCTGTTTTATTTATGTAGGTGTTTATCCCTTCCTAGAGCTGCTCTTGCTGTTTCCAACAGGTTTTGGTATGTTGTGTTTCCATTTTTTCTTGCTTTAAGATTTTTTAAATTTCCCTTTGTTTTCTTCTTTGACCCATTGGTTGTGCAGGACTGGGTTGTTTAATTTCTACAAATCTGTGAATTTTGCAGCTTTCCTCCTACTATTGATCTCTAGTTTCCTAACATTGTGATCTGAAAACATACTTGGTATGATTTCAATTTCCCTAAATTTGCTAAGATTTGTTTTGTAATGTATCATATAATCTGTCCTGGAGAATGTTCTGAGTGCTTTTAAGAAGATTGTGTATTCTACTGTGGTTGGATGGAATGTTCTATATATGTCTGTTAGATCTATTTTGTCAAAAAATATAGTTCAAATCCAATGTTTTCTGGATTTTCTGCCTGGCAATCTATTTTTGAAAGTGGTGTTTTGAAGTCCCCTACTACTACTGTATTATTGTCTGTTTCTCCCTTCAGATCTATATTTGCTTAATATATTTAGGTGCTCAATGTAGGGTGCATACATATTTAAGATATTATGTCTTCTTGATGAATTGACTCGTTTATCATTATATAATGACTTTCTTTGTCTCTTGTTATAGTTTTTGGCTTAAAGTTTATTCTGTCTGATATAGTTATGTCTACCACTGCTCCCTAGGCTTCTACTTGCATGCACTATCTTTTTCCATTCTTTCTCTTTAAGCCTATGCGTCCTTAGGCTAAAGTGAGTGTTTCATAGGCAGCATATAGTTGAGTCTTTTTTTTTTTTTAATCCGTCCAGCCACTCTATGCCTTTCTTTTGGAGAATTTAATCCATTTATATTTAGAGTACTTATTTATAGGTAGGGACTTATTCATGTCATCTTACTAATTTCTAGCTGTTTTGTAATTCCCTCTTTCTTTTCTCTTGTTGCCTTCCTGTGAACTGATGATTTTCTGTAGCAGTATGCTTTGATTTCCTTCTCCTTATTTTTTTGTAATCAACTGTGTTTTCACTTGTGGTTACCATGAGGCTTACATGAAACATCATATAGATATAACATTCTATTTTATGCTGGTAACAACTTAACTTTGACTGCATAAAAAATTCTGCCCTTTTACTCTCCTACCTTTTATGTTTTTTATATCATCATTACCTCTTTTTACATTGGTATTAATTTAAAAATTATTATAGCTATTATTTTTAATATTCTTATCCTTTAACCTTTATACTGGAGTTAAGTGGTTAACACATCTCCATATTACAATATTAGGTATTCTGAATTTGACTATATATTTACCTTTACCAGTGTATTGTATATTTTCAGGTTAATTGGTGTCTTATTATTTCTGCTTGAAGAACTCATTCCAGTATTTCTTATAAGACAGTTCTATTGGAATGCTAAGTGAAATAAGTCAGTCAGAGAAAGGCAAATACTATATAATTTCACTCATATGTGGAATTTAAGAGACAAAACAAATGAGCAAAGGGGAAAAAAGAGAGGCAAACCAAGAAACAGACTGCTAACTATAGGGAACAAACTGGTTACCAGAGGGGAGGTGGGTGAGGGGATGGGTAAAATAGGTGATGGGGATTAAGGATTGCACTTGTTGTGATGAGCACTGGGTGTTGTATGGAAGTGTTGAATCACTATATTGTATACCCGAAACTAATATTACACTGTATGCTAACTAATTGGAATTTAAATAAAAACTTAAAAAAAAAAGACTGTTCTATTGGTGATAAACTCCCTCAACTTTTGTTTGTCTGGGAAAGTCTATTTCTCCATTTCTGAAGGACAGCTTTGCCAGATAGAGCATTGTTGGTTGGCACTTTTTTTCTTTCAGCACTTTGATATATCACCTCTTTCTCCTGTTCTGCAAGATTTCTGCTAGAAATATGCTAATAACTTTATGGGGGTCTCTTGTAAGTTACACACTTCTTTTCTGTTTGTGCTTTTAAGATTCTCTATTTGCCTTTGATCTTTGACAGTTTTATTTAATGTGTCTGGAAGACAATCTTTTTAAGTTGAGTTTGGTGATTAATGAGCTTCATGAACTTGGATGCCCAAATCTCTCCCCAGATTTAGAAAATTCTCAGCAATTATTTCTTTAAGCTTTCTTCTCCCTTCTCCTTCTTGTCTCCTTTTGGAAATTCAATAATTTTCAAATTGTTTCTTCATATGCTATCCTATAGATTATGTGGGCTTTCTTCATTCTTTTTTACTCTTGTTGTTGTTCTCTGACTAAATAACATCAAAGTTCTTGTCTTCTGACTCATGAGTTCTTTCTTCTGCGTTCCATCGTGATGTTGATGCTCTCTAAGGTGTTTTGCATTTCATTCTTTGAATTCTTCAGCTCCAGAATTTGTTTTATTCTTTTATCTCTGTGTTAAACATTTTGGGGTTTTTTTCATGTATTGTTTCCCTGATTTTGTTAAATTGTCTTTCCTGTGTGTGTGAGTCTTGGTTTTAGTTTGGTTTTAGTGTTTTTGTTTTTGTTTTGTAGCTCATTCAGTTTCCTTAAAACAGCTATTTTGAATTCTTTACCAGGTAAATTGCATATCTCTATGTTTTGGGCATCAGTTCTTGGAAGATTACATCCTTTCGTGGTGTCATTTTCCTTGCTTTTCTAATGTTCCTCGAAGTTTTGCATTGTTGTCTTCACATCTGACAGAGCCACCTCCTCTAATCTTTACTAGCTGCCTTCAAGAGAGAAATAACTTCCATCAGCCCTGCTAGGGATTCTGAGGCTTTCTCAGATCCTCTGTACAGCTGTTCCATGCTTCTTGCTCCCCCTTGTGGCAGAATTCTTAAGCTTATATGCCTTGTTTTGATACTGTATTGCACCAGGTTGAATGCTGACAGCTTCCTTTTTGTTTTTCCAAAAGTGGCATTAAAGCTCAAATTTGTGGTCTCTCTCTGGCCTGCAGATTCCAGCTGGCTCTCTGTGAACACTCACTAGCCATATGTCAAAGATTGCTTTCACTACTGTTATCAGAAAGTGAACACAAGAAATTGGATACAGGGTATGAATTTGTGTGTTGCATGTGTGTGCGTGTGTTGCACCAAAGAGTGGGCTGCCCATGGGCCATGTGGGAGGATCTGTGGGTGAGGTGTCCCCTGCAGCTAGGGGGTTGGTTTCCTGATGGAGTCCACAACACAGTTAGTAAGATCCACATCCCTTTAACATCCTCTGAGAATCCTATCTGGTGCTCTCTTAGCCTCTTCCCATTCACCAGTCCTTAACGATTATGATTCAGTACTCTCTGGGTAGGCTGACAGAAAAATGAGCTCCTTTCACAGTGTTCTACACTTTTCTCTCAGTTTTTCCTTGTTAACAGGTGAAATCATGGGCTCAGATTTCTCTTGGCCTTAAGCTGTGCTGTCTTAGGGAAGAGGTGATGATTCTGTTCCTCTTCCTTTTCCAATGTGTCAAAACTTTTTTTTTTTTGCTTCAATATTGTCCTGGAAATTTTCTGGAAACCTGGACTTCTACGATGGCTCTTTTGGCCTTGATTGTCTAAGACAGTGTTTTGCAGGGGCTCCTAGACTGTGGTTGAGAGGGGCTGGAGTGGCTCACAGGCTACTATAATGTCCATAGCTGAGACCAAGGTCTATATGCCTATTACCCATTTTACAGGTGATGGAACTCCTCCCAGGTGTCTTGGCAAATAGTGCTAGATCCCACAGCTCCCACCTCAGCACTTTTGTTCATGGATGGATGTCAAATTCTTGTTGGTGGGGGTGCACCAATGAGGGATGTCTTATTCAGCCATGATGCTGACATCACTCCACCCCCAGTGTGTATCTTTATAATTGCCCTTACCATGTTATATTGTCAGTATAATTAACTGTGGGATTCTTGACATTTCCCATTTTTTACTCCCTGGCACTTAGTACAGTATCTGGCACACAAGAACGCAATTATTTATTGAATAAATAAATGAATGAACTAGTCATCAGAAGGTACTTGGAATTTTAAATGGCATGTTTAATTGGGGAAGGCATCAATTAAGAGAAGGGAAACCTAACAAAGATAATAAATAGAAGTAAGTAGAAATAAGAAATAAATAACAGCATTGGTAGGTCTGTGTGCAATTAATGAGAGAAAAGGTTACATGGAAAAGGCAGATCTATTGGCTGTGAAACCTTGATTTGATAGCCTGTAAGAAGTCAGTGTAAGTTTTTAACCAGCAAACTGATGTAATAAAAGCATTTTTTATTTTTTTAATTTATTTTTATTTTTTTTTAAAGATTTTATTTATTTATGTGACAGAGAGAAAGCCAGCGAGAGAGGGAACACAGCAGGCGAGTGAGAGAGGAAGAAGCAGGCTCCTAGCGGAGGAGCCCGATGTGGGACTCGATCCCGGAACGCCGGGATCACGCCCTGAGCCGAAGGCAGACGCTTAACCGCTGTGCCACCCAGGCGCCCCATAAAAGCATTTTTTAAAGGAATATTTACTCCATGTGGTATAGAATTTGAATAGGAATAGTCTGTCATACTAGAATCCTCAAAGTCATTCTTGGCTTCCATAGGCTGAACTGGTCAATGAAATCCTGCTGGTGGTACTGAGAAATGCTTTTGGAGTGTGCGCTGTAGTAGTATGCTAGTTCCGAATCTCAGTCTCTTCCCTGGATTTTAGCAATAGCCTCCTTGCTCCTATCCTTCTTTACATTTTCTCACTCCCATCACTTTCTGTGCTTCTACCAAAGAGATTTTTCTAAAAACAAGTTTAACCTGCCTAAAAAAATCATCTGTCTTTTGCTAGCAAACCCTTTAGCATATTACACACGACCCTTCACGACCTAATGCTGCCCAACATTTTTGGATTTGTGTCATATCACTCATCTCCATCTATATATTTCAAGTACACCATGATCTCACGTTTATCTGTGACTTGCACATACTGTTTCCTTTTTCTGAAATGCACCTCCACCCTTCCCCACTTGAAAAAAACAGTTCAAATGTCACCTGCTCTATGAAGCCATCCCCTCCTCCCCCAGGCAGATTTAAACAGATGGATCATGCCTTAGTCATCTTTGTATTTTTAGAAGTTATTGCAGTATGTAGCACAGTACTGGCTTCTATTAGGAACTGAATTTCAAAAATATATATATTATAAAAGATGAATATAACTGTTACAGTTTGGGAAAAATGTAAAACAAATAGATTTATATAAAGTAAAAAGTGAGGTCTACACACTCCTGCATTACTCAGGTGTAATCACCACAAACCCAATTTTGTGTGTATTATTTTACACACTTTTTATGCCTTCACACATGTGTGTAAAACTACACATGTGTATAGTTTAAAAAATTCAGGCCTAATGTTTTTGAATGACCGAATGAATGAGTGAATAAAGGAACTTAAGATGTTGTTTTATCAGTACTCATTAGTTAAAGAAGTCAAGAAAGAGTCTTTATAAGGATAGAAGAGAAAAATAGAATGTGAGTATTGAAAAAAAAAACCCCTGCAATTTCATGACTCATTTGCCTATGCTGTTCTTATGTACTATCAAATATAATTTCAAAGCCACAAGTTGGATTCATAGGTGGAAATTTATAACAAGATGCAACAATAAAGATAATCCTTCCTATGTCTCTCTCTCTGAATATCAGTTTTCATACCAGTACAATACAAAGAATTCTACCTTGTAGGATTTTGAAGCAATTAGAGATAATGTATTAATATGTTTGGCACATACCAGAGGGGAAAGGGGTGGGGTATGGGTTAAATAAGTGATGGGCATTAAGGAACGCCCTTGTAATGAGGACTGGATGTTGTATGGAAGTGCTGAATCACTATATTGTACACCTAAAACTAATATAACATTATATGTTAACTAACTGGAATTAAAATAAAAGTTAAAAAAATGTAAATAGCCAAGAAATAAAATGTTTGGCACAAAATTGAGCAATAAATTAGAATTTGAATTGATTAGGTGTTTTACAAATAATGCAAGGGCAAATACTATAAAGTTATCCTGTTTATTAACATTATTCCATCAACAATCATTCTGGCTTTCTTCCACTCTTTAAATCAGTTTTCAGGAATATCCTGCAATATGAATTTGAGTTTTATAATTTGCATAAAATTATAGCTATCCTTTTTTGCTTGTCGTACCTCCTGCTGACTCATAGAATCAGCTTTAAAATAGAAAGGCTATATTTATTTTGCGTAATGTTGCTACAGCGATGGCTAAAAATAACTTCGGTGTGCTCTTAATAATTAAGGCTGCATCTCGACTTTGTTCTAATTGGGAAATAATTCATAAGCCGATTTGGATAACTGGGAACTGTTAACATGCAATAGATCTTGCTTTCTAATTTTTCTCTCCCTTCCATCCCTTCATATATTATTTTAGGGCAAACTCAAGTGTGGTCATAACAGACCGTTAGTAAATGAAAATGTTTTGGAGGAAAAGATTATATACATAGTTTTCTACGTGTATAATTTATTAAAATATTGATTTATAGGAAAGATACACTAGGAGAAATTCAGATTGTATTTTTTTCTCCCTCTTGCTGCAATAAATTGTTATACTTTTGTAATTTTCATGTGTTGTTACTTTGTTTTCCTAATCAGAGTGTAACCTGTTTGGGACAGAAACAATGTCTTAATCCTTTTTGTGCCACTTCCAATACCTATTAGAGTGCTATTTAGTTTTTAATGAGTAAATTGTCTTTAAATGCGGTGTTGACAGTGTAAGCTTATTTCTAGAAATACATTTTACAACGTGTTTAGAATGCATCTATTCCTCGTGCTAAACCTATTAGGTGATGGCTCTTATTTTAGTGAATTATTTATCCATTATAATTACAAAACCAAGACTGCTTTCTGGGATATTTTTTCTTTGAGTGATATCAATGTATGTAACTCTGTTATTTAGTAGTGAATTATCTTGGTCTCAGGCTGCTGCTGCTATTTATTGGTACCGCATTCAATTTTACTGGTGTGCAAGTATCAATAATAAAACATTATCATTGCTTTCATATGTGTTTTCTAAAATTTTGCATGGTTCCCATCTCCACACATCAACTGTCCCTTTTTTGGGCAAATGATAATTCTAAGAGGTGTTGCTATTTTCTATGGGGCCAAATTTGTATATAAGTAATTTGTGCAGATATGAACTTTTTCACATTTTCTGTCTCTCTCTTCCTCCCTCCCTCTCTCCCTCTACCCATCTGTCATTATCAGTATACGATGCTAGGTACTATAGGGGATAGAAAGAAGCGTAAGACTTGGTGGGGAGGCGCCTGGGTGGCGCAGTCGTTAAGTGTCTGCCTTTGGCTCAGGGCGTGATCCCAGCATTCAGGGATCAAGCCCCACATCAGGCTCCTCTGCTAGAAGCCTGCTTCTTCCTCTCTCACTCCCACTGCTTGTGTTCCCTCTCTTGCTGGCTGTCTCTGTCAAATAAATAAATAAATAAAATCTTTTTTTTTTTTTTTTTAAAAAGAAAGAAGCATAAGACTTGGACATTTCTTCAAGAGCTTATCATCTATTGAGGAAAAAAATATGTGCACATATAAAAAAATTAAACACCACAGCAGTCTATATGTCACAAGTAAATAACACAAGCTCAGACACTATAGAAAATCCAAGAATGATATTTTGGGCTGGAATGATATGGTATGTTGAATGAGTCTGAGGGATAATCTGATATAAGGGGGAAAGCATTACAACAATGAATTGGAAGACCAGGTTTTCACCTCCACAACTTACTGATTAATGTAACCTTTTGTGTCGTGTGCTTTCTGAACTTAATTTTTCTCATCTACAAATTGGGAACTATGATCATGATACCTTCTGTGTTTCTTTAATTTATTTTATTTTTCTTAATTTTTTTTATTATATTATGTTAGTCACCATACAGTACATCCCTGGTTTTTGATGTAAAGTTTGATGATTCATTAGTTGCGTATAACACCCAGTGCACCATGCAATACGTGCCCTCCTTACTACCCATCACCAGCCTATCCCATTCCCCCACCCCCCTCCCCTCTGAAGCCCTCAGTTTGTTTCTCAGAGTCCATGGTCTCTCATGCTTCATTCCTCCTTCTGATCACCCCCTCTCTTTAGCCCTTTCTTCCCCTACCGATCTTCCTAGTTCTTATGTTCCATAGATGAGAGAAACCATATGATAATTGTCTTTCTCTGCTTAACTTATTTCACTTAGCATTATCTCCTCCAGTGCCGTCCATGTTGCAGCAAATGTTGAGAACTTGTTCTTTCTGATAGCTGAGTAATATTCCATTGTATATATGGACCACAACTTCTTAATCCAGTCATCTCTTGAAGGGCATCTAGACTCCTTCCATGATTTAGCTATTATGGACAATGCTGCTATGAACATTGGGGTGCATATGGCCCTTCTCTTCACTACGTCTGTATTTTTGGGGTAAATACCCAGTAGTGCAATGGCTGGGTCATAGGGTAGCTCAATTTTTAACTTTTTAAGGGACCACCACACTGTTTTCCAGAGTGGCTGTACCAACTTGCATTCCCACCAACAATGTAGGAGGGATCCCCTTTCTCCACATCCTCTCCAACAATTGTTGTTTCTTGCCTTGTCAATTTTCGCCATTCTAACTGGCGTAAGGTGGTATCTCAAGGTGGTTTTGATTTGAATTTTCCTGATGGCTAATGATTTTGAACATTTTTTCATGTGTCTGTTAGCCATTTGCATGTCATCACTGGAAAAGTGTCTGTCCATATCTTCTGCCCATTTTATGATTTGTTTATTTGTTTCTTGCATATTGAGTTTGAGAAGTTCTTTGTAGATCTTGGATACCAATCTTTTATCTGTAGTATCATTTGCAAATATATTCTCCCATTCTGTGGGCTGCCTCTTAGTTTTTTTGACTGTTTCCTTGGCTGTGCAGAAGCTTTTTATCTTCATGAAGTCTCACACGTTCATTTTATCTTTTGTTTCTCTTGCCTTTGGAGATGTGTCATGAAAAAGGTTGCTTTGGCCGATGTCAAAGAGGTTGCTGCCTATGTTCTCCTCTAGGATTTTGATGGATTCTGTCTCACATCAAGGTCTTTCACCCAACTGGACTTTATCTTTGTGTATGGTGTGAGAGAGTGGTCAAGTTTCATTCTTTTGCATGTAGCTGTCCAATTTTCCCAGCACCATTTATTGAAGAGACTGTCTTTTTTCCACCGGATGTTTTTTCCTGCTTTATCAAAGATTAGTTGCCCAAGGAGCCGAGGGTCCATTTCTGGGTTCTCTATTCTGTTCCATTGGTCTGTGTGTCTGTTTTTGTGCCAGTACTATGCTGTCTTTCTGATCACAGCTTTGTAGTACAGCTCGAAATCTGGCATTGTGATGCCCCCCGCTTTGTTTTTCCTTTTCAACAGTTCCTTGGAGATTCGGGGTCTTTTCTGGTTCCATACAAATTTAAGGACTATTTGTTCCAGTTCTTTGAAAAATGTCCTCGGTATTTTGATCGGGATAGCATTGAAAGTGTAGATTGCTCTGGGTAGCATGGACATTTTAACTATGTTAATTCTTCCGATCCATGAGCATGGAATATTTTTTCATCTTTTGGCGTCTTCCTCAATGTCTTTCAAGAGTGGTTTATAGTTTCTAGAATATAGGTCTTTGCGTCTCTGGTTAAGTTAATTCCAAGGTAATGTATGGTTTTTGGTGCTATTGTAAATGGGATGGATTCCCTAATTTCTCTTTCTTCAGTCTCATTATTCGTGTATAGAAATGCAACTGATTTCTGAGCATTGATTTTGTATCCCGCCACATTACTGAATTGCTCTATAACTTCTAATAGTTTGGGAGTGGATTCTTTTGGGTTTTCCATATAGAGTATCATGTCATCTGTGAAGAGAGACATTTTGACTTCTTCC
>NW_024426885.1:65256254-65289768 GCF_017311325.1 Ursus maritimus | reverse complement strand
AGCTTGGGAGGGGTCCTCTCTGCCTCTTGGACACGAATGCTTGTTTCCTTTGCTAGATTAGGGAAGTTTTCAGCTACAATTTGTTCAAATATCTCTTCTAGACTTCCGTTTTTCCCCACCCCCTCGGGGATGCCGATGATTCTGACATTGGAACGTTTCATTGAGTCAGTAATCTCCCGTAACCTACATTCTTGAGAATGGATTTTTTTGAGCCCAGATTCTATTTTAGCTTTCTCTTGTACTAACCCACCCTCAATTCGCTGATACGTTCTTCTGCCTCATTCACCCTGGCCGTCAGAGCCTCTAGTTTTGACTGCATTTGGCTCATAGAATTTTTAATTTCTGCCAGATTTGCTCTCATTTCTGCCCTTAGAGATTCTATATTCTCATTAACATTTTCGTTAATACTTTTTTCAAGTCTACAGATCATCTTGACAATTTTTACTCTGAATTCTGTTTCTGATAATTTGGTTATATCCATATCCATTAGTTCTGTGGCAGAGGCCACAGACTCATTGTCTTTTCTTTCCTGGGGGGGGACTTCTCCTTCTCATCATTCTGATGAGGAGAGGTTGCGGGGTTGTCCAGAGCCCAAATTATTGACTGTGACCCAGGCAGTGTGCACTTGTTTTATAGGGATCTTAGGGATGTGGGCTTCTTGATTTTTCAGGCTGCCTTTTGGGGGAGGGGCCTGCCGCCCCGATACTCCGGCAACCCTGTTTTGGTAGAGTCCCGGGGCCCCCCCGGGGGGGGATGGGCACACTGTGAGCCAGTATTTCCAGGCTTTCGTTCTCTGGAAGCTTTCCCTGGTGGTTTGCTGTGCCTCTTCTGAGAGTCAGAGCAGCAGTAGCCGAATCTCAGCCTCTGTCTCAAAACAGAGGGATTGCGGACCATTCTCCACTGATGTTCTGGCCACTTTAACTCTGTTTCTGTTGGTGCTGCTCAACCCTGTAGCGTCCTGGGATGTGCGCCCCATACCCGGCATCCCAGCCCTCACTTCCAGGGCCCGCGCATCTCTGTCCTTTGTGTTTCTAACACTGCCAGCTGCCAGCCACCAGCCGCCCCCGCGCGCTTCCGGGGCTCCCGGTCTCCATCTGGTTCCAGTGAGCACACCGGGATTCCGGAGTTCTGCGAGTAGCCTGGTGGCGCGCGCTCCCGGCTCACGTCTCAGTCTGCTCTCTTGCGGGTGCCAGTCCACAAGTCTGCCCGCTCCCCCGTGCAGGTGGCTACTGCTTCCTGGTGCCCAAACGCGGGCGGTTCCCTTCCCCTTCTGTTTATCTTCCGATATCTGTGCGCGGTTTCACGGCTCCCCGCTTCATACTTCAATACTCAGCGCTGGAGATGTTCATTTGTAGAGATCCAGATGTATCCTCCTGCATCTGATGCTGATTCCGTGGTTGTTCAGGATGGTCTGGTACCTATCCAACTCTACTCCTGCTTCTTTAATTTATGAATAACATAATCAAATAAAGTTATATAAAAATGTTCTGAAAATATTAATGTATGACTCTAACCTAAGGGTGTGTGTTTTAATTTTTCATCACCTACAGAGTTTTATGCTCAAACATCACTAATTTAAGAGATGTTAAAAGTTCAATAGGAAGAGAGGAGCAATGCTGATATATAATGTATATGTATGTATTGATGTGGGAAACAAAGGCAGAAGAAAAATTATTAAATTTCCTTACTACCTACAGCCCATTGACCAGTCCTTGAAACAGGCAGAGTGACATTCCTCTAGGGACTCAACTGCCTTGATGTTAATACTTTGCTAAGGGCAAAAGGCAATCCTAGCCTGATCACCCCACCCCCCCATCCTGTAAGTCTACTTTAATGTATAAAAATTCCTTTGGAAGCTTCCTTTATCTCTAAACCTCCCCAAGTTACGTGTTGGTAAACAACCCCCAAGCATATGGCCCACACCTGAAGGGTCTCATGACCCAGGTTTTATTAGACGGTAATAAATGACTTTTCCCAACAATATCTAGTCCCCTCAAGGTCCTGGAAACCTTGCTTCCAAAATTCCTTAGAGACTTAACGCTATCCCTAACGCCCTCCCAACTTGAAAGTATATAATGGGGCCACTCCTCATGACTCCATTGCAGCTCTTTCTGCCCACGGGTCCTGTTCTGTGCTTAAAAAAACCACCTTTTTGTACCAAAGACGTCTCAAGAATTACTTCCTGGCTGTTGGCTTTGAACCCTAACATTGTTCCTACATCATGTACGTAATTTAATAGGGGCAGGAAATAACAACATAATGGCAGGACTGTGATATAAATCTGACTTGGAGAAAATTCATACTATACCTATAATTATTTAGAAGCGAGTAATAATTGTTACAAATAATACAAGGATAATTATAGCCATTATTTGTTGAGTCTTTACTATGCCCCAGGGACTCTGTTAAGAACTTCTTGTACATTTTCAAATTTAATCTTTACAATAGTCTTAAGAATCAACCAGTATTATTCCCATTTTCATAGAACAGAAAACTCTGGGTCAGAGAAATGGTCATTTGGCAAGGTCATAGCTAGTAAGTAGCAAGAGCAGGATTCAGGATGTGTCTGACTTCTGAGTCTGTCTTCTTATCCGGTAATTTCCATAATTTTGATATATCACGCAAAATGCAACAGACTCAAAAGAAGTGGTTTGATGTATTTATTAAATCAGAAAAAGAACTAGGTATTTATTTATTTATTTAAAGATTTTATTTATTTATTCATTCGACAGAGATAGAGACAGCCAGCGAGAGAGGGAACACAAGCAGGGGGAGTGGGAGAGGAAGAAGCAGGCTTACAGCAGAAGAGCCTGATGTGGGGCTTGATCCCATAATGCCAGGATCACGCCCTGAGCCGAAGACAGACGCCCAACCGCCGTGCCACCCAGGCACCCCAGAACTAGGTATTTAAATAATAAATTATTTTAAAGCAAAGGTGAAGTGAGAAACTATAAGGGAATCAGAAAAGCCAGTTCGAGGTGGGCTTCTATGCCATGTCTGAGAATTTAAACTTGATTCTGTAGGTAATCAGGAGCCACTCAGATTTCGAATATAGAAACTTGGTCATTGCCTACCTGGCATTGCTGCAGGATTTCTTTTTCTTTACTGCCCATGGTTCTTGGTCACACTGCTTCAAAGAATGAAGAGGTAGACCAGGGGAAGAGTGGTAGGCAGCAAAGCAGCTTATTGCACGGTAGCAAAGCAGTAATTGAGTGATAGTACAAAGCTTCCAAAGAGGGAGGGGACCTGAGAGGGTTGGCACTGGAGTTTCTAAGACGAGGGGGTTTTATGGGATTAATGGCAGCTGTTTAATCTGATTAACCTCCCTGTGCTTGTCACCCAATCAAGTTTTTGTCATCTCCCTATCACATGGGAAAGGGTGGAGGGCTCCTTCCAGGGTGCTGTAAAATCCTTTTAAGGGTTGTTTCTTCTTAGGGCAAGGCCGGGGTGGGGGAGGGGGTCATTCCTGTCTGCCTTTCTCCCAACTATCCTTCATTAGCATAGAGTCTGTCTCAATAAGCAAATGAATGAATGAGATTTGTCTTTTAGAAAGATTTGAGTTGGTGACAGGGTGAAATATGGTTAGGAGGGAAGTAAGATGAAAGTAGGAAAACTCCTGTAAGAGTTTGGGGAAAGATGTCAGAGCCTGAACCAGTGACATCCGGGAGCTGGCTGGTATTGGCCTGGAGAGCCAATTACATATAGCTCTTCCCAATTCCAGGTGCAGTGACATCAAGTTGGTAGTTTGAAATCAGCCACGGTAGGAGAATTTATACCACAGATCTCTGCAAACACTACAAATTAGGGCGTTCTTGCTGGAGAGCTGATTTACCAACACATTACTGGCCTGAACAAAAGCACCAGCAATTGGACTGGAGAACAAGGAAAACTTACTAGAGAGGTTAATGAGGTAAACCCAGCAATACTCACCATTAGCTGATTGATGGGGGAGAAGTGTTGTTGTCACCAGCTAGACCTCAAGACCTGACCTTTACTGCTTGCCTGCTTGCACCCATAGGCCTTTGTTCCACTTTTCCTTCCAGCTCATCCCGTACCTCAAGCAAAAGACCCTAGGGGCATAGCATCCTGAGACGGAAACCGAAACTATCCCTCCAGCGATAACAACTGCCTGGGCAGAGTTCAGCTAACAGACCACCCAGACCAATCTGAGATTAACCCCAACTCACACCTTTACAGATGAGCATGGAGTGACCCATGGGATGACTGAGTTTCCTTTACCTCATCATAATAGTAAAATTTCCACCCAAGGAGGAGCACAAGCCTCATTTGAGCCTCATTTATATAACATACGATGTTAAGGCATGCTTCCTTAAGGCGCATGTGTGACCTTTTGCCCACCCTTACCTACAATGACAAGGCTTCCCTATCTAAATATTCATCCTAACGCAAATAAAAGGAACCCATTCAGCCTTGCTCAGAGAGTCATGTCTTTGAAGTTTATTCTCCATGATCTCCTTATTTGCTGCAAATGAAGTTTACTTTGTGTGATAACTCCACCAGTATAGCTTCTGTGACTTACCAAAGAGCAAACTCACAGTAGGTCAGCTACAGTGTCAGTGGGAGAGATTATAAAATGATTTATCAAATTATTAGCTTGGATGATTCAAATGGGATACTGGTGCGTCCTACCAGGACAAGGAGTTCAATAAAGGGAGAAAGATAGTGAATTCTCTTCAGGGAAAACTGGAGTATCTGTGAGACATGATGGTAAAGATGTCCAGACGACAGTGTTTATATAGATTTGGTACAAAATGAGGTCTGGATTCAATATGAAATATGGGAATCATGAGGATATAACTGATAGTTGAAGTCATGGGAGTAGATAAACATTTAAAACAAAACAAAGTAACAGAACCCTGGGAAAGGCTGTGGCAAATCTTCACATTTCGTAAAGTAAATACAAATGAAATCATATGCCTTTTTGTTTAAAGACAGTTTGAGTAAGTAGGTAGGGTTATATTTCTTTGTAAGTGCTGCATTCAGAATAAAACTACACTGCAATGTAAATGAATGTTAAGGAATATTGGTATCTAATGAAAACAACTATTATAGATCAGATTTATAAGAACTATACAGCAAGATTTATCAAAATGACACTTTAATTTTTTAAAATACTTTATTTATTTTAGAGAGAGAGACAGCACAAGTGGGAGGGGCAGAGAGAGAAAGAGGATCTCAAGCAGACTCGCTGCTGAGCGTGGAGCGTCTCAGATCATGATCTGAGCCAAAAACAAGAGTTGGAGGCTTAACCAAATACACCACTCAGGAGCCCCTCAAAATGACACTTTAAAACAACAAAAAGATTTTTTAAATATCCAAAAGAAGTTTAACTTTTATCAAACATCTGAAAGAACAAAAACATTCCAGAAAATATAAAGAAAAATTATTTTAGAATTCAGCTAAGATGTAATTATAAGGAAGTGTATCCTATACTTAACGCTATCTTGGCAGTGTATTTTAATTGTTTATTTCTTTGCTTCTCTCATTAGACTTTACTGGGAGTGGGGGAATGTTGTGTCTTTTACCCAAGTTTAGGGCCTTGTACATAGTTATATAATCAGAAAAAATCTGTTTCTTCCATGACAAGATGGGAAGTTTGAACAGATGACCTGCGAGGTTCCTTTCAACCTAGAGAGTCTATGAATAGGTCACAGAAATAGAATAGATAGAAAAAGTGATAGTTGCTTACTTACCACTTAAAAGAAGCGGGCTTAGTCCTTTGTAGCAGCAAAGGGCCAATGTTTCAAAGCTACGGAAAGGCAGTTAATATTACAGAAAGGCAGCTTAATATTACAGTGGTAAGAATTTTCAATTATTCAATTAAGAATTAACAATTACAGCAACCCAAGAGAGATTGTTTCAGGACGTGGCTATCTAGGAAATAACTGGAATGTAAAAGCTGATCCTTAGATACTTTTAGTTTAGGTCTTCCCAATCTTATTCATGACATTGCACAGAAAATGGTTGTACAGCATATCAATCAACATCTCAAGGCATATTTGTCACACGTTCTCAGGACTTTGGGAAAACTCATCTAGTCCAACATCTTCATCTGCAATGGGAGAAGCTGAATCTTAGGGGATGCAACATTTCCGGATCAAGACTTTAACATTAACGCTGGTACTAGATAGTGTCTCTGCACAACTAATTAGCCAAAGTCTCCTTCCTAGAAATTATGCAGGGTTGGATGTCAGGCTTGAAGAGTGGGTCTGGGATGGTTGCAGTGCATGGGAGGACGGTCTAGATCAGTATTGCTTAAATGTGGTCCCACGACCACTGGCATCAGAACTTGTTAAGCGGTAAAGGAACTTATTGAAAACAAGAGATTCACGGGCTTCACACAGATATACTTAAGCAGGCACTGCGGCAAGGCCAGGACATCTGCATTCTTAGGTTTGAAAACACTCCCTACTCCCTACTCCCCCACCCCTGCCCCAGCAGTATTTTTGGCCTCTAGAGCTCCAGCTCCGGCTAGAACTGAGCGGCTCCGCTCGTCGCGCCACATGCCAGCCTCACCTCGGAGCAGCGTGGGCTGCACAGTTATCCCGCGTCCTCGTAGTAAAATCGTCTGTTACGTACTAGCCCTTACTATCGTCACAGGCGGACGCCAGCCAGCACGGCCCTACCGGGGGGAGACCACCGCAGCGCCTCCATCAGCCTCCTGGCCCCGCGCAGGAAACGACTGCGGAGGGCGGGGTCCGGGGGCAGAGGCGGCTCAGCTGCGCCCCCTTGAGGCCAGGACCCTCCGCAGGCGAGCCGGGCTGCGGTTTCCCTTCTCCGCCCCCGAGCTCCTCCTCCTTTGCAGACGCAGCCCCGCCCACCGGGGAAGCCACTACGGCGCCTGCGTCAATTCTGCCTTGCACCGCCCTCTACTACCAACCGGATGCTAGTGGATTTCCCATGGTGCTTCGCGAGTGGCGGGCATGAGAGTAGACTGCGGAGGGTCGTCAGTGGGTTCTCGTCGTCATTGTTGGAGTTGTTCTCTTGTGCCGCAGGGCTCTACGAGATTGGTGCCTGGGTCGCTGCCTTGTAGGTTGGTGCAATGGCGCTTTTCCGGGGCGTGTGGAGCGTGCTGAGTGCCTTGGGAAAGTCCGGAGCGGACCTCTGCGCGGGCTGTGGAAGTCGGCTGCGCTCTCCTTTCAGGTGGGACGGCTCGTCTGTAACCTCGGGAGGTGGCACGGCCCGGGACGCTCTGGGATTGGAGTGTGTACTTTTTGTCCTTCCTAGGAGGTCTGGGCCACTATGGCGCTTTGATTCAGACCTCGACTTTGCCTAGGTGGCTTTGAGACCAGGCCTTAACGCCAGTAGTCTTTCCGGCCACCCTCCACCTTTCTTCTTCCTTCCCGCCCCACCACACTGTCCAACCTTGTAAGCACCCGTTCGGAGTTCTCTTTGAAGTGGCGCCATGAGCCTCCCGCCACCAATATAGGCGTTAAGGAGGCAGGGGCCAGGAGTTGAAGTAAGATGCTTTCCTCCACTTCGCCCTTCCTAGGAGGCATAAATAGAGCTTTGAGACTTCAGTTTTGCAGGTCTTCCTTCTGGTTAGGACAGGGTTTTAAATGTCACTAACACGGTGTCATCTATAGCATCTTGATGACATCTCATTTGGGATCTGTGTTCCTATACAAATGACTATTTGTATCACTTAAATACTTGATATTGGTTTTCTTTATTCGTAGTTTTGCGTACGTACCGAGATGTTTTTCATCCACCGTGAATAGTTACCCAAAGAAGCCTCTGACTTCATACGTTCGATTTTCTAAAGAACAGCTACCCATATTTAAAGCTCAGAACCCAGGTAAGGAGTTTTGGAGCACTTACTCTTTTCTGAAGTAATAAAGAGGACACTAAACAATTAAACTTCAAACTTGATTTGCATTTTCAAAGCATCCATTGACTGCGGAAACATAACCATTACATTTAGTGGTCTGTAAAATAGGAAGTATGACATATTTTAAACCGAGTAGAAATGCCTTAAAAATAATTGAGAGTTAATAGAAAGGTTTATTATTTTACTTTTTTATTACTGTATATATATTTATTGAAGTATAGTTGATTTACGGTATTATGTTTCAGGTGTACAACCTAGTGATTCTAGTGATTGCATAACTCTACATTATGCTATGCTCACCAAGTGTAGTTACCAACAGTTGCCATACAATGCTGTTACAATATCATTGACTTTATCCTCCTGACTTATTCATTTAATGAAAGGTATTTTAAAAATAAGCAACATGTGGAGTGGAAAGCATCCAGGGAAGAGGATGAAAAAGCTGAGTTTGGAGGATCTAGTTACCATTGGCCTGGAGCACCATTGATAAATCATCTTATCTCTTACTTAGCTCCTACTTCAGGGAATTGTTAATGAAGTTGCAATGAAATAATAACTTACGTGGATGTGGTCTATAAACTGTAAAGCTCTGTACAAATTACTGCTAATTTCAAGAGCTTTTTCACTGGAAATCGGTTAATTCCTGAAAAAAGAGATTTTCAGGTAGGATGTTTGTTGACTGCCTAGAAAGGCTGTGGGCCTTCATTTGGGGTTATAGTGGTGTAAAGATAATAACTAAATTAATAACAGTCAACTTTGTTTATGATTTCTTAAGCCCTTTCACAGGGCACTTTTGAAAACCAAGTGAGCTATAATGAAAATTCTCACATTATAAAGAATTGGTTTAAAAGACATGTTTCAGAAGTACTCACATCTTTTAAAATATGGTAGTTCGAACTAAGTGGTTTGTTAAAATGTTTACATGCATCCTGGTCGTTCCAGTTAAGATGAGAAAGAAAATGGGGAATAATGAATTGATTTTGGAATGGTTTGTTTGCAAATAGTATTTCTGTAGTTGAAATACAGGGTGATGCTACATGAGTCAAGACTGTATCTTATTGTTTAGTCAGGTTTTATGAACTTAATAATTCCTGAAAGACTAGGGAAAAAGTTTTGTTTGGAATATGAAGTGAAAAGCTTGAAGAAGTTTATTACCCAACTGCTTAAACTAATAATTTCTGAGGACTGTTTAGGGGGGTATGTGATATACTTCTTAATTTTTAGATAACAGATTTTAACAATGTTTAATAAAATACGAAATTACATATCAAACTTAAATTAGTTGATTAAAGAAAGCCTAAATCATTGTATTGTGTGTGGTATAGAGGCATCTGTAATAAAACTTAGAGCTAATGGATTATGCTTTCCTAGAAGTTTTTAGAAATTAATCCTGAGACATAAAATTGTGACTTTTTTCATTTTATTCCAATCTGTAGATGCGAAAAATTCAGAACTAATTAGAAAAATCGCCCAACTATGGAGGGAACTTCCTGATTCAGAGAAAAAAGTAAGCATATTGGTTTTTCTGCATTGCTTACCAGTTATTCTGCAGTTAAAAACAATAGTCATGTCCTCTAGGGTACCCCCCAAATTTTTATTTAATACCCATTATCTGTAAGGAACTTCATACCTTCTGATTCACATAAATGATTAGAATATGAATATATGGCAGTGGTGATGAAGGGTTGGCAGCAATCTGAAATTGAAGACTAATTGTTAGAATCTCACCTTAGTTAGCATGTTTATTAAAAATACATGTTTTTAATCCATGTACATGTGATTCCAGAGCACATTTTCCACTTGGTGGTTTAGTCTGTCTTTATCTGAAGTCATGCAGTTGTCTTTCCCTGGCAGGTATGCTGTGTTAAATTTACCAGCAGTAGTTCATTGACTTCTTATTTGGGTTTTTTATTTATAGATATATGAAGATGCTTACAGGGCAGACTGGCAGGCATACAAAGAAGAGATAAACAGAATTCAAGAACAGTTAACTCCAAGTCAGATCGTATCTTTGGAAAAAGAAATCCTGCAAAAACGTTTAAAAAAGAAAGCATTAATTAAAAAAAGAGTAAGTATCAATGAAGTATTCTTTTCCTTTAGCAAAGGACTGAAATTTATATAACTATGAATATAGGGAGTTTTTCTTACTTTGATATGTGTGGCCAAATGGTAGAATGTCAGCAGGAATACCCCACTTAGGAAATAGTGAGATAGCTCTTTTCTGTCACTACCACCACCTGGCATTGAGTCTGTCTTGGAAACCCTTGTTTCTACTTTCGGATGTATCTGAATTTAAGATATGTAGTTAGGACTAGCATGAAAGCTGTAGTAACAGTTATGAAACAGCCAAATCAGAAATAACAAGAATCTTTGCTTCTGGGTCTTGTCTAGAATAACCTGCTGATTTGAATTGTTTTATAGGTAATGGTGAGTTTGATTCTGAATGTTGCTGAATAGACTGAATTCATTAACACATCAGGAAGAAGTGATTTATTGTATCTAGTCAAGTAAGAAGTACCCATAGGATGAAATTCGATTTTTCTTTATTAAAAATCCCATATGGTTCAAAATTTGTAGTTCCCAGCTTATGGTTATTAATCCACATAAATTCTGTTGCTTGAAAGACTACATTTTTCTGTAGAACCAGTGTTAGGTATGAGGTAGTCAGTTTGCTGGTCCAGTACATATACTAGAGAAAATGGTTATCAGAGTTAAAACTATTTCTTTGGAAAAGTAGATTTGAGACTGATGTGAGATGCCAACATTTCTCTCCCTGACAGGCCCCCCGCAGCACCAGAGTTGAGGACTCAACCATTTTAAAGTCAGTAAGCTAGATAGTAATCTAGTCTTCTGATCCAGTTAGTAAAAGGCAGAAAAGGTAATAAGAGAAATACAGTGTCTGTTTAAGGATAATATTTGGAGGTGTGATTACTGAAGTTTATTCTCCCTCTTTTATTTTCCCTTCCTCTTTAATGTACCCATCCAGTGTTAAGAGTGGAGAGGACCAGAAATGAGAATTGGGCAATGATACGGGATTTCCTTTTCATATATTTCTTTCTCCTCGTGTTTCCATTGTTTTTTTATTTTTTATTTTTTTATTTTTATTTATTTTTTTTTTTTAAAGATTTTATTTATTTATTTGACAGAGAGACAGCCAGTGAGAGAGGGAACACAAGCAGGGGGAGTGGGAGAGAAGGAGCAGGCTCCCAGCGGAAGAGCCTGATGTGGGGCTCGATCCCAGAACTCCGGGATCACGCCCTGAGCCGAAGGCAGACGCTTTAACGACTGCGCCACCCAGGCGCCCCTCCATTGTTTTTTTAAAAAGATTTTATTTATTTATTTTGAGAGAGAGAGCGTGCACGCACATGAGCAGGGGAAGGGGCAGAGGGAGAGGTAGAAGCAGACTTCCTGCTGAGAAGGGAGCCCAACATAGGGTTCGATCCCAGGACCCTGAGATCACGACCTGAGCCAAAGGCAGATGCTTAACTGACTGACTGAGCCACCCAGGTGCCCTTTGTATTCCCAGTATATGTTTGTTACACCTGTTAGAAGTTGTCCCATAGGCGTTGGATAGTCTGTTCAGTTTTTGTTTGTTTTTTTCAGTCTTGGTTCTCTTTGCTTTTGGAGTTTTGAGGATTCTATTAATATGTCCTTTAGCTCAGAGATTCTTTCTTCAGCCAGGTCCAGTCTAATAAGTCCATCAAAGACTTTCTTCGTTTCTGTTATAGCATTTTTGATATCTAACTTTTTTTTTTTTTTTTTGGTTCGTCCTTGGGATTTCCATCTCTTTTTTATTGTCAGTCTGTTCTTGCGTGCAGTCTAAAGTCCTTAGCATATTAATCTAGTTGTTTTAAATTCCTGGTCTGATAATTTCAACATCCCTCCCATATCTGGTTCTGATGCTTGCTTTGTCTCTTCAAATTATGTGGGTTTTTTTTTTTGACTTTTAGTATGCTGTGGAAGTTTTTTCTTGATAGATGGACATGAGGTACTGGGTAAAAGGAACTGCTGTAAATAGGCCTAAGTAATGTAATGAGGTGTGGGGGCAAGAAAAGCATTCTGTTGTCCTATGATTAGGTCCTGATCTTTTAGTGAGCCTATGCCACTGGTCTGTGAACTTCACAAGAGTTTCTCAGTTCACTCCTGCACACACCTCCTCCCCCTTAGGTGTGGGACAAAATGGCTGGAGTGTGCAGGAGTTGGGTATTTCCCTTCACTCAGGTCAGTTAGGTTCTGGTTAACTAGTTAACCCTGAGGGCAGGCCTTGTTAATAGTTGAATGCTCAGGCATTTCAAAATAGTTTCTTTTCCTCTTCGCCTCACAGAAGCAGGAGGGGATTTTCCCCAGTATTTATTGTGGAAATCTCGTCTAGCTTCTAGAGGTAAATCTTACAACACTGTGAGGACCCTCCTGTGATTGGGTCCCCCTGTGGTTTTTAAACTCTAAGAGTTGTCCACACAGAGCATCCAGCAATTCATTTATTACAATAGAGGTTTTCCTACCCCAGCAGTGGTTCCAGCAGGGCTTGCCTTGACTCCCTGTATTCACTTGTATGTCTCTCCAGTCTAGGGGCGGCACTTTGCCCTGTTTTCTCCTCTCTCTCGGATCCAAGAAAGGTGGTTGATTTTTCAGTCTCTTCAGCTTTATACTTACTGTTAAGGGTGATGACTTCCAAGCTCCTTGCATGTAGAACCTGAAACTTGAAGCCTGAAGGTGTTTTCTCTCAGACTTTCATTTTCACTCCCTGTTGGAATTTTTTTTTCTATTGAAGATTCCCAGTGCCAGCTAGTTAGAGATCAGGTGAGAAGTGTGGGGATCAGGAAGTTACAAGTAGAGCACCTGGGAGAGAAATCCCTAGCAGTAGCTCTAGAAAGAAAAGGGGAAATAGTTAAGTTATGGAGTGCCTGGAGTCTACAGTAGTTTTATGACTGAGAAGTTCAGCGAGAAGGTAGTAAATCACAGGGGTCCTACTTATGAACAAAAATTGGGTTATTGACTTTAACCAAATTACCATTAAAAGCCATATACTTTTGTAAATTACAAGTAAATTCAGAAACTAAGGAGGATAATGCAGTATCCCTTGTTCTCTGAAACTCAGAAACTACACTGATTTAAACAGCAAGGGATATGTGTATTATTTTTCATCTCCTGCCTCCCCTGCTCTTTGGTACCCAATTAAAAGAATTGAATTTAACACATCGTTGAGGTTTAAAAGTTGAAAGATATCAGAGAAGGAAATGAAATGAGAGATTATTAAACAGATAGTCTAGTAGTCATGGGTTGTGGTGGAGCCATGTGGTGACGAGGAGATGATAGTGTCCTGTAAGGATGAAGCTGAGATTGTTTTAACCTTTTAAAAAAGGTTTTGTACATATGTGCTCAGTTATTCAGTTTGTGGAGACTATGAAAATCATAGGTAAAGGAATTGTTTTTGTATGGAAAATAACTCATAAAATTTATTAAAAATTTTAAAACTTAGTGCTATCAAAAAAAGTTTCTGTGTAGTGCATAAAGTTTCTGGAGGTAAAGTTAAGTCTCCCAGACGTTAAAACTGTGTCTAACTCTGTCATTTTTGTTACTCAGGAGTTAACAATGCTTGGGAAACCGAAAAGACCTCGCTCAGCTTATAACATTTTTATAGCTGAAAGGTTCCAGGAAGCTAAGGATGGTACATCACAGGTAAAACAGAACAGCATTTGTTTTTTAAATTTTTGTTTATTTTGATTTTTAAAATATTTAAACAGAAAGTTGTAGGGGTGCCCATATGTTAGGAGGTGAAGAAAAGTAGTAAATTATTATAAATACACAAATAAGGTCCTCTTTCTTGTATCTCTTTTAAAGGAAAACCCTTGTTCTTGCCATGTACAGTTAATTTGAGTACTTACTGGCCAATATATGTATATTCGACTTTTTTTTTTTTAAAAAAAAAATAACATTTTCAAATTTATAGGGGTGTCAAAGTTCTGGAGACTTCTTACCTGGCAATTCTTAACTGCTTTGCAATCGCTGGGAAAGAATGAGAGTAAAATTACAATATTTTGTACTGGGATTTGAGTATAATCTCTTGCTTCATGTTATATCCTTTAATAAAATTTTGGTTATGCCTGTGGGAATGTATTACACACATGAATATCATCATATGAATGTGTCCAAGAAAGAAGCTTGTCATTCCTGCTGTGGCTTGTTCTTTCCTTATTTCCTTCTTAGAAGCTCCAAGTGGTGATTATATTTTTCCTTTTATAATATGATATGGTAAGAAAAGTATTCAGATCCCTGCCTCTTGTCAATCTGAGGTGAAGGTATTTGCCACTCTGCCACATTTTGGATTATTTGGATCTGTAGTTCATTTCACAAATCTGTTTAATGCATGATTAAATGATGTTTATGTGATGTAGTCATCCCTGGCTGTATACTTTTCACTGTTTTATTCCTTGGGATTTTATTTTATCTTATTTTTTTTTAAAAGACTTATTTACTTGTTTTAGAGAGACAGAGAGAGAGCATGTGCATAAGGAGAGGGATGGAGGGAGAGGGAGACAAGCAGACTCCCCGCTGAGCGGGGAGCTTGACGCGGGGCTCGATCCCAGGACCCTGAGATCGTGACCTGAGCCAAAATCAAGAGCCAGATGCTTTTAATGACTGAGCCACCCAGGCGCCCCACTCCTTGGGGTTTAAAAATTCAGTTTCTATAGCTTTACATTACTAAGATGCATGCCTGTTTATTTTTTTAGTTGGAATTTGCTCAGTCGCTAACTTACTTTGGATTTAGTATTCTTATCAGTATAAGAAAGTTATATGCTAGAGAATCCTAACTCAGCGGTTCTTAACTCAGACTGTACCTTGGAATCAGCTAGAAAGCTTAATGGCTGAGGGACCCTATCCTGGGAAATTAACATTAATGCAACTGTCATTTTTAATCATTTAAAAAATATTGGTTATACATCCTCATAGGTAAAAGAATCAAAATAAGACTTGTTATGAAACGTGCCAGTTTTCACAGCCCTGTCGTACTGCTTGCTCCAGAAGCAAATACCTTCAGCTGTTAGCTCATTCTTGTGGTATTTACCCATATCTCTAAAAAATACCTTACATTGTTACTTATTGATTTATTTCAATTTTAAGCATTGTCTATATCTTAGGCATTACCTCCCACTATTTGAGACAAACATTTAACACTTTCTCATCCCACTGTTCATGTTTCTGCTCACCTGCTTCCCAGTATAGTTATCATAATTTTGGTTAGTTGAATATCGGGTATGTTATTATGATAATGTAAACCCTAGTCATAGCTGAGCTGTGCCATTTGCTATGATTATTTTTCCTTTCTTAAAAAACTGACGTCTACTGAAGTTTGTTATGTTTTGTATTTTTTTCCCTTAGCTTATTATATACTCTCAGTAATTTAGCCTTAAACTCTTACTAAATAGATTCACCAGCTTCCAGTGCATTCAAGTGCATTAGCTATTCTGTCAGTTTCAGCGTGGTGCCTCTGATTTGTTCCAATTTGGTTGTGGCCTTTTATGCTTAGTGCACAGGTGACATTCATCCTTGTGGTGCTTTTGCTTCTTCTGTTGTCTTTCTTGATTTACGGATTCTGTGATAGCATCTCCCCAATGAGAGTACATGGGAGATCAATTTTTTGAGTTTTTGCATGTCTAAAAATATCTCTGACCTTACATTTGTTTGATAGTTTGGGCATAGAATTCTAGGGTAGGAATCATGTTCTTTCAAAATTTTAAAAATATTGCTTCTTTGTCTTGTAGCTTTTTGTTATTATTATTATTTTTTAAGATTATTTATCTGAGAGAGAAAGCATGAGAGGGGTGAGTCAGAGGGAGAAGCACACTCCCTGATGAGCAGGGAGCCTGATGTGGGGTTCCATCCCAGGACACAAGGATCATGACCTGAGCCAAAGGCAGTCACTTAACCAACTGAGACATCCAGATGCCCCTTGTAGCTTCTTGTTACTGCTTTTGAGAAGTATAAAGCCGTTTTGATGATTAGTCCTTTGAATGTGATCTGCTTTCTTTTTTCTTCCCTTCTCCCCTTTTTTCCCTCTGTTCTTCCTAAGAGAGAGAGTCTTCTGAGCTGGTCCTCTCATTTTCTTTTCTGTATTATTTTCTCTTAGCGTTTTTTGCTATACGTTTTTACTTAATCTCCACTGGCCCCAACTATACCTGGTATCCACAGAGTAGCTCTGTTTTACCCTTTTGAGAGGATAAATCCTAGAATCTGCCTGTGGTGGGGATTTAATATCCTTTTCAAGAGAATTTCAGTCAGTCTCCTGTTTTAAGCCCAACTTTCACCTCTGTTTTCTATCTGTCTGATGCTGCCAATTCCCGAGCTACTTGGGGATTCCTCATTGTAAGCCAGTTTACTTTTTTGGCTTTCCCCAGTGCCAGCTTGGGAATCTGCCTTGTTGGTTAGGTAAGTCACCATTTATCCACCTGCTTTTCAGCTTCTCAGATTTTGTGTTGGTAGTGCCCTCTCCTGTTGTCTTTGTCCTCGTGGGTTTATGCCATAAAAAAATGTTGTTTATTCATTTACTTTTTGAAAAAAATGAACAATAGAAATTTATTGCTCACAGTCTGGAGGCTGGGAAGTCCAAGATCAAGACATCATCATGGTTGCCTACTGGTGAGATCCCTCTTGGTTCATAGCTGGTATCATCTCACTGTGTCCTCACATGGTGGAAGGGCTTTGTGGGTTTTAGGAGGGAGCAAATGTAAATATCTTTCCATCTCTTTAATTTTCTTTAATGAATTATTTTATTTAGGTGAAAACTCAGATTATTAGGCATGCAACTTGATAAATTATTGTTGAACTCAGTGAATACTAAACTTCATGGATTAAATATAAGCAAAAACCTTAAAGAATTGAGAGCTTTAAAGCAGTTCCTTCCAAAGCTAAGAGAGCAATTATTTAGTGAGTAGCTGTCCCTGAATATATTAGATGTGTTTATAAAGGTAAGTTTTAAAATGTTCAAAATGTAATAGTTATGTAGTCTCAGATAGTACCTGGTACCTCCATTTTTATTGATAAGAAAAAATTTAGAGCTCAGAACAGTAAAGTTTATTATTCTCATTCTGCTTCTCCTTAAAATCACTGATGATTTCCTCTTAGCTTTAAATAGATACTTTTCAGACCATTTCCCTCTCTCCTTCACACTTGCCTTCTCCTACCCCTGTATGTCTCCCTCTGCCCTTCATTCTTCACCCACCGATTTATTCCTTCAGTCTCTGCTTCCTGGGAGCAGCAGCACAAGCTGTATGAGGTGTGCTGACTCTCCTCTCTGCCTCTCCTCCAGCCATGGGTTCCCTGAATCCTTCTAATTTTATAAATGAAGAACCAAGCCTAAGGGAGGTAATGATGACTTTTTCCAAGTCATATAATTAAGTTCAGCTAAGTAGAATTAAGGACTAGTGTTGTGGTGTTCCTCTGACTACACCTAAATACTTTGGCACAGATTTTAGAATAAAACATTAAGATACAGGGAAGAAATAAAAATACTTAGTCTTTGAAGTTAGTCTATCATGGGAATATAGATTTATACTTGAATATTGTTGAATCGAAAAGGATACATCTGCACAGCAAAGGAAACCATTAACAAAGTGAGAAGGCAACCTACTGAATGAGGGAAAAATATTTGAAAATCATGTATCTGATAAGGGGTTAATATATAAAATATATAAAGGACTTGTACAACCCAATAGCAAAAAAACAATCTGATTAAAAAATGGAGAGAGGGGATGCCTGGGTGGCTCAGTCCGTTAAGTATCTGCCTGTGGCTCAGGTCATGGTCCCAGGGTCCTGGGATCGAGTCCCGCATTGGGCTCCTTGCTCAGCGGGGAGCCTGCTTCTCCCTCTGTCTGCCACTCCTCCTGCTTGAGTGCTCGCTCTCTGACAAATAAATAAATAAAATCTTTTAAAAAAAACGGGGAGAGGATCCAAATAAACATTTTTCCAAAGAAGACATAAAGATGGCTAGCAGATACATAAAAAGGCGTTCAGCATCAATAATGATCAGGGAAATGCAAATCAAAACCACAGCGAGATACCGCCTCAGAATGATTTTATCAAAAGATGGCTATTACCCAAAAGAATGACTATTATCAAAATGGCTGTTATCAAAAAGATGAGAAAATCACGAGTGTTGGCAAGGATGCCGAGAAGAGGGAACCCCTGTGCATGTGTTGATGGGAACGTCAATTGCGGCTCACTATAGAAAATGGTATGGCGGTTCCTCAAAAAATTAATAGAATTACCATATGATCCAGCTATTCTACTTCTGGATATTTATCCAAAGGAACCAAAACACTAACTCAAAAAGGTATCTGCATACCCCCATGTTCATTGGGCATTATTTACAGTAATCAAGACATGGAAGCAATCTTAACTGTCTATGAATGGATGAATGGATAAAGAAACTGTGGTTTATTTATCAACAGAATATTCAGCCGTCAAAAAGAATGGAATATTCAGCCATCGAAAAGAATGAAAGGCTATTTGCAACAGCATGGATGGCCCTTGAGAGCATCATGCTAAGTGAAATAAGAAACAAATAAATACTGTATGATCACTCTTATATGTGGAATCTTGAAAACAACCAAATTCGTAGATACGGAGAATGGGTTGGTAGTTTCCACAGGTTGGGGTTGGGGCCCAAAATGTGTGAGAATGGTCAAAGGGTACAAACTTCTAATTTTCAATAAATAAGTCTTGAGGATATAATGTACAACATGGTGACTATAGTTAATATTTTAAAGTTGCCTGGAGTAGATCTTAAGAGTTCTCATCACAAACAAAATTTTTGTAACTGTGTTATTTTGACAGATGTTAACTAGACTTACGGTGGTGATCATTTCACAGTATATACAAATAATCAAGTTTATACCTGAAACTGATAAAATGTTACATATTGATGATATCTCAATAAAAAGATAAATATCTTCATCCTATTAATTTTTTGTATGTTTTAACAGTTTAATAGTTTTTATTTAGAAAGTAGGAATTGATGAGACTTTGTGATTCTTGACATCTGAGATTTTATTGTTGGAATGAATAATAAAGATCTTAACCACTGAAGTCTCTGTATCTGGTACTTAAACATATGTGTTTTACAGGTAAAGCTGAAGACTATAAATGAAAACTGGAAAAATCTCTCTAGTTCTCAAAAGCAAGTAAGTAGTATGGTTTTAGTTTCAAGCGTCTAGTTAGAATATCTGTGAGAGAATATATATTAGGGCAAGGCTGGATTCATGTGAAAACAACTTTATATCACTAATAACACAAAGTATTTTAAAATTATTTTTATATCCTTAGAAACAGTTTGGCTTTTTTGTTTTGGTAGTTTTTAACTGCAAATAAAATTGGTATTTAAAACAGTGTCACTCATAACTTAGAGTGCTCACTGTATCCAGTGACAGTCACTCCTTGCCTCTGCTCCTTTCCCACATCCCAAGCCTTAACATTGTACCAACTTTATTAATTCTTACAAAAATCTTTATCTCTGGCCCCTTTCTCATCTTTTGTCTCAAAAAACCTTCCTTCTTCAGTCCCCCTTTATACATGTAGAACAGTAAGGTGATTTCTAGAGTATACGGAGCATTCCAGAAATTAATTGTAAAGGACTCTTCTAAAGAAATAATTTTAACAGTTACACTTTTTCTCAGGTATATATTCAGCTTGCTAATGATGATAAAATTCGTTATTATAATGAAATGAAATCTTGGGAAGAACAAATGATGGAAGTTGGACGAAATGATCTTCTACGTCGCACAGTAAAGCACCAAGGAAAAGATGACACTGACGAGTATTAAAATAGAAGATTGAGTTATGTTCATAATGGATAGACACAAGAAACCAATTAGGTCTCAATACCTGAAGCTATTGAAAATTAGAAAGGATAAAGTTGGTGAACATTTTATATTTAATTCCTTTTTCTTTAGCTCATGGACTTCTGCCAGTTCAATACATTTTGTATTCGTATCTTGCTTTGGAAAACCCAAACAGATAAAAAGTTCATGTGAAATTTATTTTGTGTTAAGGAACTACTGAGGATCAAAATAATCCATGAAATGCAGCGGTGAATCATTTTACCTTTGATAAAGGTAAATCAGACTGTGAAGTTTTTTTATACTTGATGACTGGAAGGAGTATTCTTGTTTCCTCATATATGTATGTGTGTGTGTGTGTGTATATATATATATACACATATACATATATATACACACACACATATATAGAGAGAGAGGCAGGAGTTTCATATCCGAAGCTGTCCCAAATTGTAGAAATCCTAGTGTTCTGTGATATAATTGTACAGTTTAGAAGAGTACCCATAACTCATCTAGGTAAATTCCAGTTCCTAGGTATAATTCATATATTCAGAGTTGATGGTTATACATGCAGGGAATTGCTGATTTCAGTTGCATTTTTTTATAAAAGGGATGAAGAGATTTATAAACCTTTTCCTCATTGCCTTTTCCCAAAGTAAAAACCAAGAAATTATGTACCAAATCTATGCATATTGTTTTTATACTGCATAGAATAAAAATTTTAAATGTTTCCTAATTATATGTTTTAAGGTGAAACATTCATTTTGCAGATTTTGTTTTCCTTTTTAAGTAGGGGTATGTATTCTGAATTATTTTCTCTTTCTCATGTGAGTATATTTATCCAGAAAGTAGGTAACTTGTCTTGTGTAAGTTTTAAAATGAGAGAAGTAAAAAGCGAAAGTCTCCCAAAGTCTTTAGGCTTGGAATTTAAACATTTTGCATAACATATATAAGCCCATATGTAAGGCACAGCCAGCTCTGGCTTGTGACCAAATCCAGCCCATTGCCTGCTTTTCATGGCCTATGGACTAAGAATTACATTTATGATTTTAAGTCATTAAAAAAGAAATTTCAAGAGACATGAAAATTAATATGAGATTCTGTGTCCATAAATAAAGTTTTATTGGAACACAGTTATACTTACTCTTTTACTCGTGGGTTATGGTTGCTTTTGTGCAACAGTGACAATTGAGTAGTTATTTCAGAGACTGTATCCTGCAAAGCCTGAAATACTTACTATCCAACCCCTTAGGAAGAAAGTTTGTCAGCCTGTGGGCTATAGTATAGAATAGTGTGACTGGTGTTCCATTGTATAAATGTGTTGGGATAGTTCTTTAAAACTCTCTCAGAGGTTCTTGTTTTAGAATCTCTGTCACCATTACCTTAAGAGAAAAGAAGTCAGACCACTGAAAAAGCTAAGCGAACTTGCTCCACAGTGTTAGCAAGGAAAATTATCTAGTTTCAAGTTATGTTGCAGTATAATAAAAAAGGTCCACATAGTGTGGAATGAGATTCTTTTAAAGTATTTGCTATAGCTTAGTAAAATGAACTTGAGCTTTCCAGTTAGCGCATACCACAAAAACCTTATCAACTTTTAGCATTTGTTTATCCTCTTAGGAGAGTCAAGCAAAGGTTTTCAAAATCCATACCACCTTTTTGATCAAAATCATGTATCTTTCATCATCAGTTCACAGGAACAGGATAACTCAAAATTTTTATGTGCTTTATATTATGCCAAATATTGAGAAATGGTAGTTTCTAAGTCTGGATAGAAAATCAGTAAAAACTCACAAAAAGGTGACTTATGTATACTGAGCTTGACAAAGGTAGGGACTGAAGAGAAAAATATAACTTAAGAGGAATAAGATTTAAATGTATAAAGTTGGGTGTTTCCAGATAACTCCCCTGGGGTTAGGAATACAGGACAGTCTGCCATTAGTTAAATAGATACACCATGAAAAAAAAATAGATACATCATGGTTCTGAGGCTAGAGTATTTTGGGGAAGAAGGAGAGGTACACTATTGTCTGTCAGTCGTTTGGGTTTCCAGGAGAATTAAGCTCTCACTCCCTGTGGCATCTAGAATGGTACTGATTATATACCATCTTTATGAGAAGGGCAAAAGTCATCAGTCAAATAATTCACTGTGTCCTGTGCTTCAGATGAGCCCAGGGAGCGCACAGGCATCAATGTTGGTAGTGAATATTGTAGAATGGGTGAGATAGAAAAATGAATTTTGTCAACACCTGACAAATGTACAAAGCACATCTTTGCAATTACCTTCTGAGCTCTTTTAGCATTTTACCCATGGAGGCTATTTTATACTGAACACATTCAAATCACATCTCCCCGAATATATTGGGCGGCTCAGTATCCAGTAAGTTCTTAAGTATTTACACCCTCATATAGGAAAAAGAAGTATGAAACAGTGGAAAGAGCTAGAGAAGAGCTAGATTATGATAATACCAAATTGTATTGGGTTTGCTTTGTTTCTAAAAGAATGTTACTATTAATATTTTCGATATTAGAATAATCTGATTCCATAGCTTTCTTAATAAACTTCAGTACATGCTGAAGACAGGAATGCCAGATGCCAGATGCCATCTAGATTAACAATATACACAAAGTTTCTATTGTAAAGAACAGGAATTTATATCAGTAACCAGTGGCCACTCACATAAAACCTTGCTTTTTAAACTTTGCTTAAGTTGCCCCATCAAAGTAATTGCTGTAGGAGGAAGTACAGAAGAGTGCTAGAGGGAAAGATGCTGAAGAAATGAAACAGTGTTTTTGCTGTTCTTTTTTTTTTTGGAAAGATTTTTATTTATTTATTTGATAGACAGCCAGCGAGAGAGGGAACACAAGCAGGGGGAGTGGGAGAGGAAGAAGCAAGCTCTCAGCGGAGGAGCCTGATGTGGGGCTCGATCTCGGGACTCTGGGATCACGCCCTGAGCCGAAGGCAGACGCTTAGCGACTGAGCCACCCAGGCGCCCCTGTTTATGCTGTTCTAAGCTGTTCGTTGTACTTTTGTTCATAGGAGTACCAGTATTAGGTTTTTGAAATAATTTGATGACAGAATAGAGAGCTGTGTGATTATTTTACTTTGTGATGTTTACTTAATATCGTGTGCACATTCACAGCTACTATAATCATGTAATTTTGCTATTGTTTTTGGCTAACTCCTCTTTTGGAAATGCCATTTTAAACATAAAGCATATAGTTGCTCTGAATGGGTATATTTAAATTTGTGAATTAAAAGGTTATTACTCTAAGTGGATTTAAAGAAAATAGAAAATCTTATTGATTTTTCTAACATTTGCTGTACCTAAAACAATCATCACCAGGTTGTGCTAAATCAGCAGGAAGTTTTTATATAGTTGACTGATGATATCCATTATTTCTCTTAATTTTATCAACATTCATTTTAAGAATATTCTCTTCCTTTCTTTCCTGTCCCCAGCTACTTTCCCTCCTCTTCATAGCACCAACCTCTTACAGACAAATTTAAAAATGTTATTAAGCCCAGACTGTGTTTAAAAATTTTAAAGCAGTAATATGCTAACGATTTTTAAAACATTTTTTAAATTGAGTCTTTGGAAAGCATAAGAAAATGAACACATTTATTACTTTGAATTTGTAAAACAAACAGCATAATTATGCGAAGCTGCTTTCATCAGTCTCTCACATTGTTCACAAATAAAGTACTTTTGATAATTGATTAAATCATTGATTATATTTAATGGCAAATACATAAAATACAAAACCATTTTCTAATACATTTTAAAGTACATTTTAAAAAAGTACTGGCTAAGGAACTAAATATTTAAAATTGACCCTACGCAAGAATTTTAAATAAGCTAAACATTTTTTTCACTTTAACATCATTCAAAACACCATTATATAAAATGGTTTCTGATTTACTTAGGTGATGTGCAACAAAATGTTTGAATTTACTCTTTTTTGCTTGTATTGACTGAATTTAGAATTTATCTAGTTTGATTTCTCCTTCCCTACAAATCCTGTGTAAAATATGGAAAGAAGGAAAAGAGTGTATAGTTTTGACGCAGTGACCTTTTATTATATAGGCTGCCAACTACCAGCCTTAACATTATAAAACTTGGTTTAATTATTCATTCATTCATTCATTCATTCAACACAGATCAGAAAAATTTTATTATTCAGTTTAAAGTTGTAAAAAAAGTAGCCTTTTGCCTGTTTTCATATTTATATGTTATCACTCGATTTCTGAGGATTTCAAATCAATTAAGTTCTAACTTTAAAAACCATTGAAGACCCCTACTGTAGCAAACAGTATATTCTATAGTTCATCAGTCTTACTTTCTAATAAGATGAAAATGATAGCAGTCTCCATAATCTTAAAATCTAGGTGAAACAAATTGGACCATGAGGTCCAATAACTTGTAAAACGTAACCAGGTCACTAGACCAACACGCTAGTGTACAACTTTAATAATTTCTAGCAACAAAATACCTAGAATAGCCATTAAAAAATACGTTCATTGGATTGTAGATTAATTTCTTTGTAAGAAGTAATTTTTTTTTTAAAAGATTTTATTTATTTATTTGACAGAGATAGAGACAGCCAGCGAGAGAGGGAACACAAGCAGGGGGAGTGGGAGAGGAAGAAGCAGGCTCATAGCAGAAGAGCCTGATGTGGGGCTCGATCCCATAACGCGGGGATCACGTCCTGAGCCGAAGGCAGACGCCTAACCGCTGTGCCACCCAGGCGCCCCGTAAGAAGTAATTTTTTAAAAGTATAGTTCAATTGCGGGCAAACATGAAAGATACCAAAAATCTTGTTTATCTCCACCTTTCTCAGTGGAATCAGGTGCAACTGGAACCTTACTAGTTTCAACAAAAACAGATTCAAAGGCAGCTTCCTGTTCATCGAAAGAATCAGCAGCCATGGCTCCTTTAATTAGTGTTGTATTGGTAAAAGATTGTTGCTGCTTGGAAATTTTGCAGGATTCCACTGCTTTTTACCTCTTTTACCAAGAATTTTGATATAATTAGCAGGTGTGAGTCTTGTTGTTTGACCATCAAGACTAGCCAGAAGCCAGCCACACACTTAGGGTTGCTGTTCTTTGAGAGCTAAGTTTAGCATCTCACCATTGTGGAAAGAAACTTCTTCAGATACAGCAGCAAAATCATATTCTGCCCTAGCAACTACATGGTTTTCCTCACCACTTGCCTAGTTTGTATTGTTTCTTACTTCATCATTATGGGTAGACAGCAGTTTCCAGATGAGGTAAGGACCACCAAGGACAACAACAAAGAACAAGAATATTGGCCAAGGTTTTGCTGAGTTAGTTAGCTTCTCCGTCCTCAGCACCAAAGCAAACCACAGTTCACTTTCTGCCCAAAGGTCCTCATTCTCAGAGCCTCCTCTTAAACTATCATCCACTGCAACCACCTGTGAAGATACCTTATAGTCCTAACTAATGTAAAAGCTGAAAAAACCTTTGTGAAATGTATTTTTAATCGGGAACAGTGATTCGCTGCATCCAATACAGCCCTGAAACTTAGAGACAGCTGGAAAGGGAGGATCCATCATCCTACTGAGAGAGGCAAATGCATGCACAACACTCAGTGGGCTGAAATGAACTGCTTTCCTCAGCTTGCTGAACACATCTCCTAGGTGGCAGATCGTCTACACGAAGACAGTTATAGCCCAACCCATTATATCCATAACTATAAGGGCTCCAGCTTCCATTAAACGAATTTCCATAGGCACGATATCCTAAAGAAAATGAACTGTAAGCAGGTCTGACGGTATTCACGTGGCTGCTTCCTGTCTGCTGTGATGGCCTTGGAAGAATAGGTGGGGGCACTCTGGTAAGTGTTGGTTGCCCAGGTCTTGTTAATAAAGTAGGACCCAAATCAGCAGATTGGAAAGTGGGGCCAGGTCCTGGTCTCCCATGGTGGGAATTCGGCGGTCTCCCACGGTTTTGGGGGAGGAGGTGGCTGGGAAGCCACCTCCTCCTCTGCTCAGCTCCCAGTCTGTGCTCTCTAAGGTTCTATTTAAAGTACTTGTTTATACTGGAAATTTTGTGCATTGAATTGGGTGGGATTAAGTGATGAGAGGAGGGGTCCAAATTTATTTATTAATCCTTCAGAAAGTGTTGAAGCATTATGAGCATTTGCTACGAATTTTGGGTTTTTTTTTCCTCAGTCACCAGTCAGAACAGGTCCTCAGTAGTCGTGTAACAGGCCGTCAGTAGTAGTAGTAAGGTGAACAAGAATTTTACTGGTGGCAGGTACTTAGTTTTACTGGTGGTAGAGGCCAGTCGTTTTTACCACTTTGGAATTTCTACCCTGACTACAAAAGCACTTAGGTGAGGGTAGTAGAGATTTGTTAAAAGCATAGAAATTTTCTTTTAATTTTGGCATTAACATCTGATTATGTATAAACTTAGTATCAGGTATAAGTTAGACCTAAACAACTCAGGATATTTGCTCAAAGCTATCTCCTCACCCTCAGTTTTTACTTTTGCAAAGCTCTTACTTGTCCTCTGTAATAAGAGCCTGAATGACAATTTGAGTGGATGGTGAGACATGTCACAACCTTTAGCCAATACTATTATTGACAGTGTTGTCTTGGATTCAGAATGGAAGTGTCCCTCTTTTTTAATGGAGAATGGGAATTGATTGTTGAGAAGTTTGTTGCTGAATATTAAGAACAAAAAAGTGTACATGAAGAAAATAATTAGAACTAGCCATTGGTCTCTATAAAAACCAAATGATGAAAAAAAGGTTTGAAAATGGTGAGATGAAGCCTTCCCTTTTCCAAAATTCATTAAAGTGGCTAAAGAAATGCAAAACAAGTAGACATATAGCAATATTAGAAAACAGGAAACAGTACCATCGATAGAGCAGCAATTTCTTGGTATTTTTGGAAGATAGGAAGATGGGTAGGGATCCATAGGTGTTCATTGGTGCCAATATAAACGAACCACATAAGGTGAGTGAAAAATAAACATGGAGGTCTCACCAGTTCTGAGTAGTAGGGGCTAGTAACAAGGGTTATCCCTTAAGGTTGTTGGAGAGAAATTGGGGTTGGGTGGAGCAGGAGAGGAGTAAGAATGGACAGGCTAGAGTTTGTGTGTGTCACCTTATTTTGCTTAAGCTAAGGAAAGTAGAATGATATGATACGGCGTGGTGGGCTCTGTCCAAACTAGTGCTATGATTCTTAACCCTTACTCAAAAGAATCAACCCTAGAGCTTTTAAACATGCAGATGCCTAAAGTCAAAATCTGGAGGGTAGAACTGAGGATTGGCTTTTATAAGTTCTCTTGGTAAAATAATGTGGTGCTGGGGTGGAGAACCGTTTGGTGGGAGTAGTGCTGTAAGTTTGGCTTCCCAACCTGGTGGTAGTGGCTGGTATTACTATGAGTAGGTTATAGGTAGGGTAATCAAGGTCCATTATCCAAGCTAGAAGGCTTTTGAAAAAGTAGGAATTAGTAGTCATACCTGGACAACAAACAACCTGGAGCATATGGTCACTCTAGTTATGAGTGTGCTTAGGTATTCCTTTCACCTCTGTGTAGTTAGGCTATTGCTTGGAAGAGCCAGAGTTGTGTAAGGAGCTGCTTCTGTTTACTCCAGTATGCCTTGTGAATAAAACCATTTTTTGTATGCCATGATGTGAAAAAGGCTGATAAATACTGTTTCTAGCCAACCCTAGGCTACTTTTAACATAGGTAGTAAGATGTGAATTTCCTGTGAAAGAGAGAGCACCTCCGCTGCTGTTGAATCCCCAAATTAAACCCTGGCCAGTAGGCTTAATGCTGTTTGAATCTTGGAATCAAGCTGAGGACCGTTTTCTCTCTATCCCATATATAGTCAGACATATTTGCTTTCTGTTTAAGGGCATATGGAGCGTTCTTCAGGTTAGGCAATATGTTCGGTCATAAAACAAGCCTCAGTAAATTTAAAAAGATAAAAATCATGCAAAATAATCACAATGAAAAAATAAGGAAATTTGGGAAGTATATAAATATGTGGAATTTAAACATCCGTTCCTAAATAACCAATGTGTGAGAAATAAGAAGAGAAATAGAAAATAAATTGGGATGAATGAAAATGAAGACAACCTACCGTAATGGGATACAGCTAAGCAATGCTTCAGAGGGATATTATGTATAGACCTACTGCCTACGTTATGGAAGATCGCAAATCAACACCCTAACCTTTCACCTTAAGACTGGAAAAAAACTAAGCCCAAAGCAAGTGGATGGAATGAAATAAGATTTAGAGCAGAAATTAAAATTGATAATAGAAAAACAATAGAGAAAAATCAATGAAGCCAAGAAGTGGTTATTTGATCAACAGAATTGACAGAATTGGCTGGATCAGCCCAAGAAAAAAGACTGAAATTACTAGAATCTGAAATGAAAGAGGGAACTTTACTAATGACCGCACAGAAATAAAAAGGATTATAAAGAAATACTATGAGCAATTTTATGTCAACAAATGAAATGGACAAATTTCTAGAAAGAAAATTAAAGTCATAGTGTAACTGGTAATTCAGAAGGAAGGAAAGTATTTTCTAAAATTGGTTGGTTCAGAAAAATGTTTTTAAGTGTCTTAAAGTTATTCAGCAGAAGAGCTAAAATTATAAAATTGAAGGAGAGGAGTAGTGTAGGTGATTAAAATTTTCATCTTTTACTTATATGTAAATAAAAGAGGTACAATTGTCGTTTAGAGCTATAATCAAAACTGAAGCCTGAAAAGTGGAGTGACTAGCTTAAGAGATGGAAACGGGGGTGGGAGAGCAGGAAGCGAGACTTTTACCCTTCTGATGTTTTAATTTCTATGTATTACTTAAATAATTTTTTAAAAGATTTTATTTGTTTGAGAGATTGTGAGCAACCACAAGCAGGGGGTGGGGAGGGGCAAAGGGAAAGGGAGAAGCTGACTCCTGCCTGAGCGGGCTCGATTCCAGGACCCTTGAGATCATGACCCGAGCCAAAGGCAGGCGCTTAACCAACTGAGCCACCCAGGCGCCCCTTACTTAGGTAATTTTTTTTAAAGATTTTATTTGTTTGAGAGAGAGAAAATTCCCAAAGGAATCTACAATTTTTCTTTTACCATATGAATATGTTTCTTTTTGATCTCACCCCAGCTGTGATATTCACAAGTCTGCATGTACACTTATGACTGATTCCTTAAAATGGCGGTGGGGAAAAAAAGGTGGTACATTAGGGAATAGACAGGAGAATGGTGTGGCTGGAGTGCACTAGATAACCTGGAGAATATAAGACATGGTCTGTGATATTGCATGGTGCACTGGGTGTTATACACAACTAATGAATCATCGAGCCTTACATCGAAAACCGGGGATGTACTGTATGGTGACTAACATAATATAATAAAAAATCATTATAAAAAAAAAAAAAGACATGGTCTGTGGTAGGGAGGTCAAAGATAGATCTGAGATGTTGACGGTTGACCATCCAACTATCAGATGATATAGGAGGAATTCATATTTGAAGGAATGTTCGTATTTTAAGTTGATACACTTTTGAAAGTTAAATATATTTTTTTTTTGGTTGATGCATTTTAAGCTTTTGCTGATATATAGTCTACATATTATACATTTTAAAGCATACAAAAGTTTTTATTTACTATATTCATGGAGTTATGCAACTATCAAAATCTAATTTTAGAATGTTTTCATCACTCCTAAAAGAAACCCTGTCTACCCCTCACCCTCAACCCCAGGCTACCACAACCATTAACTTACGTTGTGTATTTGTCTATTCTGAACATTTCAAATAAATGAAATCATGCAATATGTAGACTTTTGTGACTGCCGCCTTTCACTCAGCATGGTATTTTCAAGATTCATCCCTGTTTTGGCTTGTATAAATACTTCATTCCTATGGCCAAATAACATTCCATTGTATAGGTATACCACATTTTATTTATTAATCAACTGAACACATTTAGACTATTACGAATAACAGTTTGGGGTTATTATAAGTAACACTACTATGACATTTGTGTATAAATTGTTGTGTGGATGTTTGTTTTTCTTGAATATATACCTAGGAAATGCTGGGTCATTTGATAACTATTTTTAACCCCGTGAAGAACTCCACAGACTGTTATCCAAAGTAGTTGTACCACTTTACATTTCCACCAGCAATGTATGAGGGTTCTAGTTTCTCCACATCCTTGCTAACACTTTTTTCTTTTTTTTTTAAATTGAGATACAATTGACTTATAATATTACATTATTTTCAGGTGTATAACATAATGATTTGTTGTTTGTGTACATTGCAAAATGATCACCACAATAAGTCCAGTTAACATCTGTCATCATACATAGCTACAAAGATTTTTTTCTTGTGATATTAAAATCTGTACTCAGCAACTTTCAGATATATAATACAGTATTATTAACTATAGTCACCATGCTGCACATTACATTCCTAGGGCTTATTTATTTTATAACTAGAAGTTTGTACCTTTTACCCACTTTGCCTACCCCTAACCCCCACCTCTGGCAACCACCAATCTATTCTCTGTATAACACTTATTTTTATGTCTTTTGTTATATAAGTTTATGTCCTTGTTATGTTAACTTGTGTTTGCATAATGACTAATGATAGTGAGCATTTTTTCACTTGTTTGCTAGTCATTTGTATATCTTCTTTAGAGAAATGTCTATTCAGTTTTTTGCCCTATATAAAATTGGGTTAGTTATCTTTTTATTATGGAGTTTAAAGCGTATGTAGTCTAGATACAGGTCCCTTGTAGGATATATGAATTGCAAATATCTTCTCCCATTCTGGGAATTGTCTTTTTACTTCATTGATGATATCATTTTGCAGCACAAGTTTTAATTTTGATGATGCCCAGTTTATTTTTTCTTTTGTTTCTTATGCTTTTGGTGTCATATCTAAGAAACAATTGCCAAATCCAAGTTCGTGAAGATTCACCCCCTCTATTTTCCTCTAAGTGTTTTACAGTTTGGCTTTTACATTTAGATATATAATCCATTTTTAATTTTTATGTTAGGATTACACAGGGAGTTAATTTTTGGGTATGGTGCAAGGTGGGGGTCCGCTTCATTCTTTTGCATGTGGATATCTGTTTTCTAGCACTATTTCCCGAAAAGACGATTTTAGCCCCATTGGTTGTTTTGATATCCTTGTGAAAAAATCAGTTGACCATAGATCCATAGGTTTATTTTTGAAGGCTCAGTTCTATTAGATTGATCTGTATGTCTGTCTTTATGGCAGTACCATACTGTCTTAATTACCGTAGCTTTGTGGTAAGCTTTACAACCGTGAACTGTGAATTTTTCAACTTTGTTCAGCTTTTCCAAGATTGTTCTGGCTACTCTGGATCCTCTTGCATTTCCATGTGAATTTTAAGATCAGTTCGTCAATTTATGCAAAGAAGTCAGCTGGGATTCGGATAGAGATTGCACTGAATCTGTGGTAAAAATTGGTGCCTTTTGATATTTCCATTGTTTCGTCTTATCAATGACATCTTCATATCAACTTGCATTTGGCAGATATGTAAGTTTGTTCTTGATGCATTTTGGAGCATGATTGTGGGTTGACCTAACAATGAAGTGGCCACAATGCAGTTAGAAAGACAGAGGAAACAGCACATCCAAAGTCCTTATATAGGATGGTGAGAATGAGGTTGATTAAAGAGATACTTAAGAGATTGCATCCATAGGACTTGATAATTGATGGTATATGAGAGGTAAGGCAGAAAAACATATTAAAGATTATTCCCAAGTTTCTTTGGGCAACCAAGATGGAGAATACTGAAGAATCTCTTTCCTTCAACTCGGCCATTTATCTGCCTAGATCTATGGGTTTCTTGCCTCTCTAGGCTATTGTTTTTCTAGAGTTAAAGAGGCAAGACAAGGCCAGGATTTAGATTGTAGGCATATGCACAAAAATGGTGAAGCTGGGAAGATTGAGAGTTGCTACATTGGATAGAACCAAGCGTTAATTTGTATAGAGATAATCATAGTGTTGTGAGTTTGTTAAATTAATATTTGTTAAGTAGAGCTTTGGGGTCTCAGATGGTAAGCCAGGAGAGTTCAACAAAAGACTATAAGAGAAAGTGAAATAGAGAAGTTTATTACTCACAGGTCCTGGAGGAGCTACTCTGCATGCCTAGAGGGGCCATGCAGGGAGGTCAAGGCAGAGTCCAGGTAGAGAGAGAGCAAGGCAGGACCGGGCATATACCTTTATTAGGATCCTTGGATGGAGTGCTTTGGGGTTCCCAGGCTAAGTTCCGATTGGTTAACTCAAGCTCGAAAAAGGTAGATTTTGGTAAAATTCTGGGAGTCTTAGCTGAAGGGCCCATAAGGCGAAGGTCCTGGGAGGTGGAGGAGAATGCTTATTACAAGGGTGGTTGAGGGAGTCATATCAGGAACTTATATTTACCTGTGATTCTGTGGGCTGTTAACTATCCAGGGCAAGAGCTTAAGGGAGGGGCTAATGTCAGCTTGAGGGCACTTGGCCACACAGAAGTTTGCTGAGACAGCAGTATTAGGGAGCAGTTTAGCTAACTCTCAGTACAGAGGCCCGAGTGTGCATCTAAGGAAATCTGAGAGTTCACCTAAGGAGATTGTACTACTGGAGACAGACGGGTGATACATCAGTGCTGTGACTGAGGCTACAGGATCTGAGATGTCACTATAGGCAGAGGCTGGGTTGTGGTATCGAAAACTGGGTGTTCAACTGACAGTAAGTGTGAAGAACTTTGTTGGGGGAACCAGGAATCAGTTTCTAGAACAAAGAAAGAGGAATAAAGAACATCAACCACCCAGAGTCTGAAGTTCATCAAAACCAGTCTTTAACAAATTAAGGAATCATTTGCAAAACATGTAAAGCAAATTTCTGGGTGTCTCAGTAGATCAGTAAGAAGCTCAGGTGATTCTGCCACAAATGGAATATTGATCATACTTTGAAAAACACTGATGAAATAAATTATCAAAAGACTAACTTAATGATGAATCAGTAGGCTACTAGGAGATCTATCCTTTCTTTAAGTTTAGGACAGATCTTAATATATTATGAATTATCTACGAGGAGTAGAGCCCTACCAGATCTTTGGTCTGTGTGATCATTCTCTAAATAAGTGGTTCTTGACCTGGTGGGGATAGGCAGGAAGGGCTGGTGTTATGCCCCTCAGAATATTTGGCCTTTTTTGTCTGCAGGCATTTTGATGGGGCAATACTACAGGCATTTAATGGGTAGAGGACAAGGCTGCTGCTAAACATACCGTATGCAGGGTATTCCCCACAACAAAGAATTGGCTGGTCTCAAGTGTCAATCTTGCTGCTATTGAGAAAACCTGCTCTAAATTCTGGACTAACATAAGATCTTGGAGTAAAGAGTAATTGCTGGCAAGATTTAAGAGACATAGCTAAGGTAGTTCTAATTCATTGTCTTTGGAAGTTGCTACTATTAGCAATATCCACACAACCACCAGAAGAGATACTAAGCTTTATGGGAAGAGAAGGATTAAGGGGAAGGGTATACATACACCCAGGAAAGCCCCAGGAACAACTCTTAACCTCTGTTTCATGAAGACTGATTCATGATGATGGCTATTTGCACGGTCTTGGAGGTCCTTGTAAAAGTGACCAGTAAGAAGAGCTTGTATTTGTTTAGCACTTCAGTTCACAAAACATTTGTACATTCCTGAGCTTATCCTTTGGCTTGGGAAGTAACCAGCATGGCCGTTGTAACAAATTGCCGCTCTGTGACTTAAAAACAATGGAAATTTATTCTCTAATAGTATCGGGATCCAGAAATCTGAAATCGATG